>NW_027187345.1:979573-982046 GCF_028583685.1 Petaurus breviceps papuanus
AGAGAGAGAGAGAGAGAGAGAGAGAGAGAGAGAGAGAGAGAGAGAGATTTGACAATCACTAGAAGGATAATTCAGTCTTCATTTTGAGATCTGGTATAGACTGTCTCTGTGGATGATTGGGTCTGGATATTATTTTAAAATTGGAATGGGTTCTAGTCTTTGCTCTATTGCTAAATCTTTGAACAACTGATGGTAAGCAAACTGTATCAGTCATCCATTCTTCCTTTTTCCTATCAATAAAAGGGAATATATTTCTTTGAAATAACTCTGATTAAAAAGAGAGAAAAGAACATCTAGTGGGTAGGAAGCTGTGGAATTTGAGTTGGTTTCTCTATGCCTGGATCACTGAATAGAATTTATTTGCTGTGTGTATGGGTGCCTTGGTTTTCTAGCTATTAAAAATGGGTGTAAAATTTGCCACTTACCCACCTGTCAGTGATGGTGTGAGAATAAATGAGAATGTCTGAGCTGTATTTCTGCTCCTTGGAAAAAAGGTGCTATATAAATACAAAGTGTTATTTCATTACAAAAAAATACTTGTATGATAACAGCATATGTTAAACTAAATTTCCTTGACCAATTTTTAAAAATACATTTTGATGTTACAATATGGTTGTGTTTATGGTTCATGTGTGTGTATCCTACTCTGTCTTCTATTTTCTCACTAATATGTGGTGATACATATCAAACATTTAGGAAAAATAAAACTCCTTTAGATCTCCTATGGGAATATGCAGCTACTGTTAAACCATGGACACTTTTTGCATGTTGATGTCAGTGGTATGAAAAAAAAGGTAAATATTTATGGAGGAATATTAGACACAATATACAGTTTGAGTGAATCATTTCCCATTTACTTTTTTAACCTGGTTACTATTATGATAAGGTACACAGATAATCACTTCCAAGATATGTATATTCCTCATCCCTTGTCTTTAAAAATGCTGATGTTTGGGGGGTGTTGCACTCTTGTATGTGTGCAAAAAGAAGAAGACAAAAAAGCTTGGCTGGCAAGGCTCCCTACATTGTGCATGCACATTGGCTCGAACCCATCATTTTACCACTTCACAGATTATCCTGTGTCTTTGCTTAAAATGAGTCACGGTGTCTAATTGCTGTGCTTTATGTTGGTTGGCTTTAAGTATACTTAAGGTAGATTACGATGTGTTCCAAATTGGAACATCCTAAAAACAGCCTCTATGTGTATTATGCTGATTCAGACTTAGTGGTTGTTAATCTATAGAGCCAGGAATAGAAAGAGGGTAAGAATTTTTCAAGTAAAAAAGTGTTGTACTTTATGATGGCTATGGATGACTGTTTTGCCTTTGCTTGGATGACGCTGAACCAAGTAGACATATCTGTCCAACAACCATGAAAAGAATTAGTCAAAATGGTTGATACACTGAATTGACCTGAGAAAAAGGATTTATCCCATTAAGCTGTGTTGGGTGGTGATAGACTTTATGGAGAGCTAATTTGTATAAGTCATGTTTCTGTGACCTCCCTTGACCTGTTATTGTAAGGGTCTCCTAGCCTCTGAAGTCAGTATTCCTTAGGATACATAGGATGGTGCTGAAGGTATTGTCAAGGGCATAACTGTTATTGATCTCATGATGCTGAGTCCTTACTGTCAAATTCCTCTGATTGGTCAGCTAAAGTCTACTAATTGGCTACTGTGGGTCAGGCACTAGTGAGGTCTATAGGTCTATATCTTATATATGTAGATTGCCTAAGGCAGGAGCTGTTTCTCTCTCTCCCCCTCTCTCTCCCTGTCTCTCCATCTCTCTGTCTCTGTCTCTGTCTGTCTCTCTCTCTCTGTCTCTGTCTCTCTCTCTCCCTCCCTCCCATCCTTAACAACTAGCACATGGATGCCTTATAAATACATATTGATTGATTGGATACTGGGCAGTTTGGGAAGATGGAAGGCACACAAGATTTCCACAGGGATGTGCATAGCATAGGGGGAAGATACCCACAGACTAACACAGGGCAAGACAACCAGCAGCATCCCAACCTTTCTGATGCATTGCTTTGTTCTTGATGTTGTGTATATTTTATCTCAATGGATTCTCACAACAGCCCTTTGAGGTAGCTACTAAAGGTATTCTTATCACCATTTTGCACATGAGGAAGCCAGGTTTTA
The DNA here is from genome assembly GCF_028583685.1 of Petaurus breviceps papuanus. Taxonomy (NCBI): domain Eukaryota; kingdom Metazoa; phylum Chordata; class Mammalia; order Diprotodontia; family Petauridae; genus Petaurus; species Petaurus breviceps. The sequence goes on from NW_027187345.1 coordinate 981,717, forward strand.
AACAGATTAAGTGACTTGCTCGAGATAACAGATCTAGTTAAGCATCAGAGGCAAAATACAAATTCAGATCTCTCCTAACTTCAAGCTCATGCTCTTTCCATTGTGCCACATTTTCTCTTAGATACTACAAAGCTCTAAAACACAATTATGAAGGCCAGACTCAGAACAACTGTGATCATCCTGTTTCTCCCTTCAAGGGCTGGCTATTGGCAGCTGCAGAGTGATTGCTTAGGCCTTTTGACTTTTGCTTCTGTTTTTCAGTGCCTATACTTCAGATACTTGACCTTCCTTCCTTCCTTCCTTCCTTCCTTCCTTCCTTCCTTCCTTCCT
>NW_027187345.1:982056-985466 GCF_028583685.1 Petaurus breviceps papuanus
CTTCCTTCCTTCCTTCCTTCCTTCCTTCCTTCCTTCTTTCCTTCCTTCCTTCCCTGTGTTCTACTGAAATACAATCTCATTAGAACCACAGTTAAACCCCATAAGGCAACAAAAATAATCAAGACCACATGTATTTTCAGGTTTCTAAAGTGCTTTGCATATGCTTGCTAATTTGGGTCTCATAGCAACTCTGTGCAGTAGATACTATACAATATGATTTTCCCCATTTTACAGGTGAAGGAATTGAGTCTCAGACAAGTTATGCATGGTCATATAGAAAGTGTTAGAGGTGGGATATGAATCCATTTTGTTGATACCAAAGTGACTAGCTTAGTTCTACCACCAAGTGGCTGGGTTTCTATTGTCTTCTAATGTTTCCACTAAAACAAGTGCAGCCTGAAAGCTTATATATAATTCAAGTATGACATTTAAAAGAAGATAAAAAGAATTATTGTTGTTTTATACCACATAGACTTTCTTGTATCTAAATGTGAATATCAGGGTGGCTTTTATTTGATGAGTTGGGATGTGGGGACAGAGTAGAAATAGGGATAGGGTGACAGATGAAGTCCAGGATGATATAAAATTAGGGAATGACCTCATATTTTGGATTTCTCTTGTTTCATAATAAACCAAACTCATCAGTTCATATTTAAGCAAATATTAATCTTGATGTCATTTTTAATGCAGCACTCTGATACTTACATTTTAAAACCTTGAGAAGCAATATCCTAAAACTGAAACAGGTAGATTTATGATTAAATGGAAAATGACTCTTTGATCTGTAAAAATAAGATGAGACACTGTTCACATTTTGGAGAATAAAGTATTTTTTTATCCTTTGAAAAAATGAGAGTGGGAGGTGCCTCAAAAGATTCTGGTACTTCCAAGCTTTTGGTAAGAATTAAAACACTTTTGAAATATAAATTCTGGCAATATTTACCCATGTTTCTAATCTAGAAAATGGACGGTTTTGGAAAGGCAGCCAGCATTAGTAAATTAGATATTTTCCTCTTAAGAATTTGGCAAACAAAAAATGCTTTGTTTTCAAACTGTCACACTAGGGTTATATTTTAACACACCAAAAAGGTCTATTTGCATAAAACTAGGGGAACTTTTTAATGGATTTTCTGCAATTACTGAAAAGGCTACAGGGTCAATCTCTTTTCTCACCTTACTTTAATTTTGTTTCATACCTCTTTGTCCTATGGGAGGGTACTTATCACCACCTATATGTAGAGAGGAAAAGGTGTGAATTCCACTGTCAAGGCTTAAATGTTACTAAAATTTCATAAAAGTGCCAAAATACCTTTAGAAGGTATTTTTTTTAACTCAGAAAGCTGTTTGAGTGATCTAAGGAGTTCAGTGAAATTTGTTTGGATAAAGTCTAGAAAAGAGACATTTTCTATTCCTAAAATATTAAGAGATAAACCAATAGGGTGGGGTTTTTTTCATGACATGTTTGAGTCTATAGTTGCAAAACCAAAACTGTATGAAAGTCATTGATTTTATTTGCTTTGATGATTTTAAAAATACAAAAGGACACAAAATCCACTTTATCAAAAAGATATCAATGAACATCTTTTAGGTATTGATTAACTGTACAAAAATATGTTAGCAATTAACTCCTGAAGGAAGAAGCACAGATAGGAGATGCTTCCTTACTTCCTCATGACCTAATGGATGTAACTGCCCTTCCCATTGGTGCAGATCAAAACCAGCTAATACCTTATCATCCTATAACACTCTTGATGCTATCCCCTTATAACATTAACAGGACCTTGCATGATTTCAGCTATTCATCTCTTATCCCTCACTCTCACATGACCATGCAACCTCCTTTTTTGGTCATGAACCTGCTGTAGAAGTATTATATGTAGGGGGAAGCTAGGTGACACAGTGAATAGAGCACTGGCCCTGGAGTCAGGAGGACCTGAGTTCAAATCCAGCCTCAGGCACTTAACACAAAAACTAGTCATGTGACCTTGGGCAAATCACTTAACCCCAATTACCCTCTAAAAAGCAAAAAAAAAAAAAAGTATTATATGTCACTCCTTGTATTCAGGTACTCCTTGGGTGTGTACACTAGTCTGTTGCTGTCTCTTCATTACCCTTTAAAATGCCTGCAATCTGTATTTCTTGGAGATGGTAGGATACTACAATTTCTACCTATAAATTCTTAATGGAAGATTATCATTATTAAAAAAGATGAACTTTTCTTTCTGGAAGAAAATTGGTATCATTGTAAGCACTGAATTTTCTAAATGCACTCTAGCCTTGTTTCTTTTTTCTATTCAATTCATGGCCGAGTTCATTGTCCAGCTGTAATCTAGTAAAGATATATACATATATGTCTACATTCATATATGTACATACACATATATATGATAATAACACCATCCAAGATTTTTCCCATTCATTTGTATCTTTCCTATTTTCAAATATAAGAATCAATCCTTCAATCCCTTCAAAATTTTGTCACTTTCAACATGGATTTTTTCTGAGTATTTTTAACCCAGGATAGTTATTTTTTCCATTTTTGTCTTCTTTAGTTATCCTTTATACTTCCTCATAAACCACATTAGTGAAGGAAATGTTGTGCTCCAAATGTCACAGATCAGTTGTCATGGATGAAGAAAATAGTCATAGAAATCCTGAGAGATATATTCTATCTTTTGTAGTCTGTTTGCTATACTTTGGGTTTCATTGTTAGATACTTGAGATAATCTGGTCCCAGGAGATAGAACTGAGATCAATGGGTAGGAATGGAGAAGGGGTAGACTGAGGCAGGCTGTAAAGAAATATTGTCTAAATGTTCGTGCTATCTAAAGATGGGATTAATGAGTTTCCCTTCTCTGGTGATCTTCAAAAAAAGGATGATGACTTTGACATGCTGTGTATGAGATTCAAGATTAGACATGGATTGGCTCTAGACACCTCCTGAAGTCCTTTCGACCTTTAAGATTTTGTGATTCTATGAATTAGGTTTTACCCTAAGCTTTCTGCAAATTTGTCTTCCTCAAACCTGCTTCTTGTGGTTTTGTGAGTTAAATTTTGCTCATACTCTCTGACCATCCTCCCCAATTAGTTTTTGCAAGTAGGATTATTTTCCAGAATAGTATTGACTGTGGCTGTCATGTCTTTCTACTTGGCAAGAAGATACCATGTTTCCCCGATAATAAGACACTGTCTTATTAATTTTTTTGGACAGAAAAACACCAGAGGGCTTATTTTCAGGGGAGGGCTTATTTTAATGAACATTGACAGCAATTTTAATAAACAGGTAAATGTGAACAAAAAAAATGTACCTTTATTCAATAAGCAAATCACTGGGGAAGAACAGGATGATGCGCTCACTGCTGCAGCTCTGATTGGATGCAGCTCGGAGCAAGGCGTGCCTTTCACGGGCC
>NW_027187345.1:985566-1012906 GCF_028583685.1 Petaurus breviceps papuanus
GTACCGTAATGTAGCGTGTAGTGCAGGGGATCACCTTCACTACAGTAGCAATCTCAATAGGGCTTATTTTAGAGGAATCTTACACAGTAAGGGGAGGGCTTATTTTCGGGATAGGTCTTATTATCGGGGAAACAGGGTAGGAAATATTGGTGTGTAATCATATAAGAACCCTCAGAGGTCATTGACTTCGGGCCCTACCCAAATAACAAATCGTGAACACAATAACCTTGGTAAGTGATTACCTACCATCGTCTTGAAGATCTTTAATGACAGGAAAATCAGTATCTTCCTAAGTAGCCTATTCCATTTTTGAATAATTCTAATTAGTAAATTTATCTTTGTGTTGAGCCAAAATTTTCCCATCTATAATTCCTATTAGTTCATCCTTATTGAACCTTCCATTATTAAGCAGAATCACTCGTCTTAATTCCAAATGGCTCTCTTCATGTATTTGAAAACATATATAATGTATCTTGTAGCTTATTGCTGTTGCTGTTGTGTTTGTCTTCATTCTTGGATTCGAGTGAGGTAGGGCTTTGCAAGGTCACCAGCCTCACTTTCACCTCCAGAGACATCAGGGTCCACTGATCAGATATTGATCAGGATGACTAGAGATGACCCAGGATGCATTGGGAGACCCTGACCCTTGTAGGTTAAGGTCTCTTTAGGTTCTCACTTTGAGTGATATAATACCCATTCAGTGAATAGGCCTCTTTAAGAAGTTAATCAAGGGGGTGGCCCCTTTAATTAAGAAAGAAAAGGAAAATCAAACTGGGAGGGAGGATCTTCTGGCTTCCTGGTCAAAAGAGAAACAGTTACTATTTAGTATTTACATTTACTCTCTACTGGGAGGGCTGTGACCTACTGTTCAATCTAAGAGCTCCAGAGTGAATTGGGGTTAAGACTTGGTCTTTCTTCTTCTTCAAGCTAAGCATTACCAGATCCTTCAGTTAATGAAAATGCTTTTGTTCTTTTTTTTTGTAGAGATCAAGAAATGGGAATTAAAAGTCTGCCAAAATTGAGAAATGACTGAATGAATTATGCTATAGTTATACAATGGAATACCATTGTTCCTTAAGAAATGATGAAAGGGATGATTTCATGGAAAACTAGAAAGATATTTATGAAATGATGTACAGTGAAATGAACAGAACCAGAAGAATAATTTATATAATAGCAACCTGAGAAAAATAAACAGCTATGAAACATTTAAGAACCTTGATAAATGCAATGACCAATAATAATTCCACTGATAATGAAGACTGCAACCTATCTCCTGATAGATGATGAACTGAAGATAGACATTTTTGGAAATGATCAATATGGGAATTTTTTTTGCTTGATTATATATATTTTTACAAGGTTTCAGTCTTTTTTTTAGTGTATAAGAAGGAGAGAAAAGAGTACTTATTAATTTAAAAAATAAAATTTAAAAAGTCCTGTACTTTACATACCCTCACCATCCTAGCCACCATTCTTGAGGCATAGGTCATTTGTCCATTATCCTTTCTAAAATGTGACACCTACAATCAGCCAAAATACACTGAATGAAATATGAATAAGACAAAGTATGTGATAAGATTAACATTTCTTTTCTGGATGCTATATTTTTATTAATTCAGTCTTTGATTGCATGAGTTTTGTTTTGTTTGACCACATGAGCTATCAATCAATCAGTCATCAGTAAAACACTTAGTAACTGTCTACCAGTTACCAGACATTCTTCTGAAGAACCAGGAGAAGACAGTCCCTGCCTTCAGGTAGATTGCATTTGAATGGGAAAGACAATATAAAAATGTACCTCCAACTGATAAGAAGTTAACACAAGGTAGTTTTTAGAGGGACACTAGGAGTTGAGTGAATCAGAATCACACATAAGATATCACTTGAGCTAAGTCTTGGAGGAAGTCAGAGATTCTTTTTTTTTCTTTGTTTAAAAAATTTTTTTTTAGTTTACAACATTCAGTTCCACAAGCTTTTGAGTTTTAAATTTTCTCGCCCTCCCTCACTTCCTCCTCCCCCAAGGCAGCATGCAATCTGATATAGACTCTACATATATATTCATATTAAACATATTCTCATATTAGTCATGTTGTAAGGAAGAATTATAACCAATGGAATGAACCATGAGTAAGAAGAAACAAAACAAAACAAAAGAGAGAGAGAGAGAGCAAATAGTATGCTTTGATCTGCGTTAAGATTCTATAATTCTTTCTCTGGATGTTGATAACATTTTTGATCATGAGTCTTTTGGAGTTGTCTTAGAACCTTGCTGAGAAGAGCCAAGTCCATCAAAGTTAGTTTTCACACAGTGTGGCTGTAATCGTGTACAATGTCTCCTGGTTCTGCTCCCCTCACTCAGCATCAATTCATATAAGTCTTTCTAGGTTTTTCTGAAGTATACCTCATCATTTTTTATAGAACAATAGTATTCCATTACAGTCATATACCACAACTTGTTCAGCCATTCCCCAATTGATGGGCATCCCCTCAATTTCCAATTTTTTGCCACCACAAAAAGAGCTGCTATAAATATTTTTGTATAGGTGGGTCCTTTATCCATTTGTATGATCTCTTTGTGATACAGACCTAGAAATGGTATTGCTAGGTCAAAAAATGCCAGAGATTCTAAGAGGTGAAGGTATGAAGCAAGTACATTCCAGGTGTAGGAAAGAACAAATGCATGGAAATGAGAAGTGTGAACTCACATGTGTGTAACAGTAAGTAGGCTTATATTTGATCCCTGTTGTTAAATAATAAAATCAAGTATCATCTAGACAATTGATTTACTTGGCAGTGAATGGAGTTGCAAAACAAATCAGTTTTAGGGCTCTCACTAGCCAAAAATGTTTGTTTGGTTTTTGCCCAGTTAATATACAGTTTAGAGGAAATGAAAAACAGGATAAAAAAGTTAAGAAATTGGGTTTATTATTGGAGGAAGAGATCTGAAGACAATGAAGTGAGGGTAAGACAATGAAGTAGTTGGAGTGGACTGGGAGACCATCTGGAGATACTGAGGAGAGAAAGAAAAAAAGAGTAGTTTTGTGACATTCTTTAAGTTGTGTGACTCTTGCGGGGGCGAGGAGGGGATGTAATCTTGTAATTTCTCCAAACTCTGGTGACTTTGGGACTTAACTTCATAAAATGGTGGAAAAAAGGCAAAATGGAGTTGCTAATGTACTATTCCAATATTACATCCCAGAAGCAGTAGGAAGCCATTGAGGTTTACTGAATAGGGGAGAGCCTGGCAGTTATGTGGAATAGTAGATAAAGCATGGGTCTTGGAGTCAAGAAGACCCGAGTTCAAATGTGACCTCACATGCTCACTAGCTGTGTGACCCTGGGAAAGTCACATAACCCTATTTGTCTCAGTTTCCTCATCTGTGAAATGAGCTGAAGAAGGAAACGACAAAACATTCCACTATCTTTGCCAAGAAAACACTAAATGGCATCATGAAGAGTCAGATATGGATGAAAAATAACTAAGCAATAACAGCAAATGGTTACAATAATATTTCAGAAAAATCCCTTTGGTGGCTATGGGAAGGATGGATTGTAGAGGGAAGAGATTTGAGAAAAGGAAACCAATCAAGAGGCTGCTGTAGCTTGGGATGGAGGAGTGGAGCTAGGAAGAAAGAATAGCTCTCTTGGAAAATTTAAGATCTGGGAGGTTTCTACAGATGTGGTAATAGAAAACTAGGGAGGTTCTAAACACTTAATCTCTTCAATCAAAAAGTCCTCTTTCTTCTTAATTGGAGAAGTTCTTAACTCAATCATCTAAATTTAAAGGTAGAGTTCTCCACCCTTAGGCCATGGTAAGTCATGACTTTCTCAGTTTGCATTAAATACTCAAGGAGAGGTCTTTTCATCTTGACTCAAGACAGGCTCTCAGCTTCCATGGTCCCAGCTCCTCTATCCAACTGCCACCTGGGTTCAAAGGCAGACAGCTCTCAGTTCTTTGTCCAGCTTCTTCTATAGTTCCTGTTCCATATTGAAGCTCACAGTGTCTGGTCCACCTCAAGTCCTTCACAGTTTCTGTTCCTGGGAAGACAAATCTTAACAAAGCCATAGTAACATTCACACTCATTGCCAGCATCCTCATCAATTCACTTTCTGCCTGTGAAATCAACATAGACCCAGCAACAAAGTCTGAGGAATCAACACAAATCATCAGTATAGTTCCTGGACCTCTGAAATCATCAGTAAGACCGTCCTTCCAGGATTCCTGTAAATATACAACAAGAAAACCCTCTTTCAGAGCTTTTGAACCAGCATCAAGGTCCCAAGGCTTCTGTAACAACAGCACCATCCTCTATTAGCAGACGAATCTGACAAAGTAACATCAAAAGAGATAGACAAAGTACTGACACCACAGCCATGCCTCCTCCCGGTTCTCTTCTCATTTCTCAGTTCTTCTTAATTCTCAGTTCTCTTCTCTCTCTCCAGCAGTAGCAGCCTAGTCTCCAGATGCTCGCTCCCAGAGGTTCTGGCCTCTCTCAGCTTGGGCTTTTCCTTATAAGTCCATCCCACTGTGGGATTCACAAGTTCTGGGTCTTAATACTTGACACAGTCCTGAACTTGGAAGTACTAAGGTGCTAAGTACCTGTTTGATTGCAAATACAAGGGGCAGGGAAGATTTTCAAATTCCCATTCCCATTACAAAATACCCATACCACAGGTAACACACTTGTTTTTATCTTAAATATTTTCCTTTCTTATTCCTTCCATTTTCTTGTACCCAGGGAGAACTTGCTCCCTTTTGATGAAAGAGCTTCCTTGGTCACCCTTTCCAGCACTAGTTGCATTGTTACCCATTCCCCTTGATGAGTCATTGGTCATGGTAGTAGAGTCATAATAATCCTTGCTCCCCTTTGCCACTTCTAGGATTTCCTTCTACCAGTATCACTCAGCAACCTTGCTTCCTATGAGATTCACACAATCTATACTGAACACTCAAAAGATTTTGGTATCCTTTATTCTCCTGTTAGATGCTTTCCTTCTTTTCTTAATGGGGTCAGTGTCAGCCTTAGTCTTTCTTTTCTGCCCCAACTCTTGCTTTCATACTAAGGAACTTCAGCCTATATACTTGTACTCCTTCAAACACCCTATCCCAGTTCAACTTTCTTATTTCTCATGACCTACTTCTCTATCCCACCTCACCCACACGCAGTGATGGTAATAACCTTGTTCTTGTCATTTACCCACAAGTGTTCCACTTCCATGTCCTTGAACTCTGAAATTCCCTTATTTGATCATAATCTTTTATCATCCAGTTTTCCTCTTTTCCTTATAACCCATAACTCTGTTCTTCACCCTCTTCATAACCTCAAGTACCTCCACCCCTGGACATAATCCCTGCATTAGTTACACTCTCCTCCCTTTCCCATCTTGATGGCTTGGTGAACGAATTGAACTCTATGCTGTTCTCCTCTCTCAAGTTCCTTATCCCCTTATCCTGCTGCCTATCTTGTCCCATGAAGCCCTAGCCTTGGATTACTCACGGTATTTGTTGCCTTTGCTTCTATTCATGTGCTCCTGAAGGAATCAGGGGAAAAAAAAACATCACAAAATTTTACTGGATGGATCCACTACGAATTTATGTTATATAATCTCAGCTGGGCCCTCACTGTGTCAAGGAAATCCTTTTATACCTCCTTAATCAATTCACTATCCCACTCCTCAAAATTCCTTTTCTAAATAATTCTTCCTCAGACCTCTGGTATCTTCCCATCTCTCTCCCCATTCAGCTGAGAACTTGGCTTCATATTCACTTAAAAAAAAATCAAGGCGATTCACCAAGGACTTCCTCTTTTCCCCTCCTCATCTCATATCACCTATATGCTTTTCCCCATTATTTCCTCCTTCACTTTGCTAAGGCTAACCCTCTATATGCACAAATGATCCCTTTCATTTTATCCTCCTTAGCAAATCCCTACAATTCCTCAAACGTAATAGGTGTTTAATAAATGCTTCATGATTTGTCACATTGATTTGAGTCACTTCCTGAAAAAGGAGGGGGGGAAGGCATGATTTGCCCTTCCCCATCCTTGATACCATGTGGCTGTGAGCACATGTCTAGTCTAAGTGGATTTTGTGTGTGTGTGTGTGTGTGTGTGTGTGTGTGAGTGTGTGTGTGTTTCCTGTTTGAAAATGAAGTACTGTCTACCCTGAGATGGATATGTACAGGCTTGGAGGTGACTGTGAATCTGGGAGGAATGGTGGTTTTGGGTCTTATCAGGTTGGAGTTAACTAGCAGCAAGGGGGTGGAGGGAAGAGACAATAAGCAACTATTTCAACACTCTTGAAGAATATGGACACAAACAAGAGGATTGGTCTAAGCCTGCTGATTTTACTTAATCAAGAGTCCTACAAATTCTGAGAGAGTATAATATTAGCTATTACTAAATTCTGTTTTAAGTTGCTCTGCTAATGCATGCTTTGTGTCTTCTGTGTCAGTTAGCATTTCTTTTGTATGTAGGAAATTAAATACTTTTCCTATAGCTGATTTACATTGTACATTGAGTACTTTCCTACTACTCTTTAGAGGGACCTAGACATAAGCCAAAACCTAAGCTTTAAATAATTTGTCCCTTGGGCCCTGGGTGGGAGGTTTAATGAGCTGAGCAGTGTGAGAAAAGGCAGCCTAAGCCCTGTCATTAGAGCCTAGGGTCCCCTAGGACTAAACCTCATAGAATTCACTTGCATGGGTCTACAGCATAAGTACTATTTAGAGAGACGGAGTGGGTGCAGTGCCTTAGCCCAATGGGCAAAGCAGAGGTGGTTTTTTTTTTTTTGTGGTAGATGCATGCTATTATACTAATAATTATATGCATCATAAAACTTACACAAAAATAGAGATTTTTAAAAAAGAAATAAGAAATAATATTTTATCTTAGAGTCAATAGACAGCATTGGAATGTATTGAGTTAGGAGAGTGGCATAGTCCTACATTTTAGGAAAATCACTTTGGCAACTGCTTAGAAGATCAGAGAGAAAAGAGATTTGAGGTAAGGAGACCAATTAAGAGGCTATTACTATATAATCTAGGATAGAGGTGATAGGTCCTGAGCTAGGTTAGTGGCTTTGTGAGTAGAGAGAAAGGAATATATGTGAGAAATATAAAAGTAGGAACAGCATTTGACAGCTAATTGATAAGGACAATGAGGCGCAATGAGGACTTGAACGTAACAGTGAAGTTGTGGCCTTGGGGGATGGGACTGATAGTGGTGTCCTCCACAGTAAGAAAATCTTGACAAAGGATGGGTTAGGTGGGAAAGTTAATGCAATGAGATACTCTATGCCGAGCATAACCCATGCATCCCTATTCATCCTGTGTGACTCATTCCATCTCACCCAAAACAAAAAAGAGGAAAGGATTTTTACTTGGTAGTCACAGAACTAGAGGTTGAAGCCCACCCTCTGGAGTCACCTTCCATAGCCCTAAGGAAATGTAGGAGGGGAGAAAGAAATGGGAATATTGGGAGGGAGGAGGAATTTTTCTAAAGTCACCTGCATGGTTACTACTGTGGATGTCTGGGTAGAAGATAGGTTATACTTGGCCTAAGCGACCAATACCCTCCCCGAAAAGAAAGAGCTTCTGAGGAGGTTGGGAACATAAGCAGGGGGAGGGAACATTTGGGAGATAAGAATAGGTGTGATTATGTTGGAGAGAAGGCTCATAGTTCACTATGGATGTAACTCACATCCCCACCCTCCACTCCTTGGGGTCAAACCAATGTCCCCCAGGAAGTCCTGGGTCCCACTTTGGAGATCATTGTTCTGAAACCTTGAGTATTTACTAAATTAACTGTTTTCTAGCCACATCTCTTTCATTTAGTATTTATTTATGACTTTTTTCAGCCCACGTGGGACTTTATATTTCTCCCTATTAAATTTCATCCTGTTAGATTTAGCCCATCATTCTATCTTGTCAAGATAATTTTGGATCTTAATTCTGCCATTAAATATTTTAACGATCCCTTTCAGCTCCATGTCATCCATGAATCTGGCAAGTATGTCTCCCATCCCATTTCTTATAATAGAGAACTGTTAACAAGATAAAATCGTGTTGTGGCCAGGAAATTTTTTTAATGATATTGGTGGTAATATAAGCACTCTGCACAAACAGAATGACTGGTTATCTGGAAACATGTTTTTAGTAAAATAGTACTAAAAGGATAGGTAGTTAGTTATGTGATAACAATGCCCATTTGGATGCATTAAGAAATACAGCTAGTGGTATGTCAAAAATTGGGCATGTAGAAAGCTAAAAAATCAAGTGTGTCCATCCTGTGACCTTCTTGGCCATGTCCATTACACCTTATTCCTTCCTTCCTTTCCCTTGACATCGAGCACACTGGCTAGTCATGCTGGCAACTAGGTGGCAGACATAGTGGATAGAGTACTGGACCCGGAGTCAAGAAGTCGTTCAGTCATTTCTGTTGTGTCTGACTCTTTGTGACCCCATTTGGCAAACAGAGTGGTTTGCCATTTTCTTCTCCAGTTCATTTTACAGATGAGGAAACTAAGGCAAACAGAGTTTCATGACTTGCTGAGAGTCACATAACCAGTAAGTGTCTAAGGCCAGATTTGAACTCAGGAAGATGAGTCTTTCTGACTCCAGGCCCAGCTATCCACTGAGCCATGTAGCTGCCAGAGTCAGGAAGATGTGAGTTCAAATCCAGCCTGAGATATTTACTAGCTGGGCAAATTATTTAATCTCAGCCTCAGTTTTCTAATTAGTAAAATGGGGATAATAATAGCATCTATCTTGCAAAGGTGTTGTGAAAATCAAATGAGATAACATATGCAAAGTACTTTGCAAATTTAAAGGTACCATCTACACGCTATTCCTATCATTGCAGATCTTTTCCATCTTCTCTTTGTTATAATTCTGATTTCATACTTAAAAGCCTGCCTTATGACTTTGCTAAGTGTTTTTAAGCTGGCTTTACTTTCCAATGCTATTTCCCCCTGTTTGAAAAAGTTAGACTATACAACCTTCCATCATTTTTCTCTGTAAGATTTTAAAAAATAATTTATATTTTCAGCCAGTTGCCCTTCCCTGCCACTTTTCTCTGCTTGGCAAATGTCAAGTGTTTGCTGATTAAGGTGCTTTTTAGGTTCTTTTTGTTTCCTCATCATGACATTTGATTTACATCAATTGAACTTTCTTATGAAATTATTTTAATAGACGTCTATGTCCTTTCTTCTGTCTATATCCCATTTTTCATTATCAGTAACTTGTTTAAATAGTTCAGATTGGGGTTATTTTAATTGCATATGCCATAATTTTTTCATTCTTATCCTTTCTTCTAGCTTGGTACTAATTTTGATCTTTGCTCAACAAGTTGATAGCCTGGCTGTACACAGACAGCTGATTCAGGAATGACTCCCACATCAGTAATGAGTCATTTTCTGACTGTTAAAATATAATCAATTTCATTTTTTGTGATGCTATTTGCGAATGCCATGCCTAGTGCCTTCCAATTCTTTTCCTAAAAAAAGTTTTTACAATATATAGGCATTAGGATTATGTATAATCTGTAGAGAATTTGTCTACTCTTGGTCTTGGTTCCTGACCCATAGTTTCCAAAGTATTTTTAATTGACCTTGCCTCCATTCAGTCTTGTATTTATGTCACTGAGCATCAAAATGTTTGTTGATTTAATTTTATGACTCCTGCCGAGTTCTCTGTAGATTTCCTTTACTTATCTGCTACAAAAGATGTTATAGTTATTTTCATGGTGCTCTCTTTGCAAATACTTAGAAAAACTACAGGATGAGATGAGTAAGCATGCTATAAGATGACAGTGCTTGTTGCCTTTGCTTGCACGATAAAATTAACTTCACCAACTCTTTAATTTGCCCTTTTGAGGAGAATCTGTGAACTATCCTTCCAGATAGCTTCAAATTCCATTTGTCTTCTGATTTTGCTTTTAACAAAAATATTAAGTTTTTGTGTTGCAGCATTTTAAAAGCTATCTGTGAAAGAAGAATTGTACTCATTCAGTATGGCCCCAGAGGAGGGAATTTCAAAGTGATACATTTAGGCTTGATACAAGAAAACACTTGTTCACAATTGCTGTTGTTGTTGTTAAATTGTTTTAGTTGTGTAAGACTCCTCATGAGACCATTTGAGGTTTTCCTGGCAGAGATACTGGAGTGGTTTATCATTTAGTTTTCCAGCTCATTTCACATATGAGGAAACTGAGGCAAACAGGGATATGTGACTTGCCAATGATCACATAGCTAGTAAGTGCCTGTAGCCAGATTTGAAGTCACAAAGATGAGTCTTCCTGACTCCAGGATGGGCACTTTAACTACTGTGCCATACAGCTGCCCCTGCACTATCTAAAAATAGAATGGATTGTCTTGGGAAATGAGGGGTTCCCCTTGACTGGAGGTCTTCAAGAAAAGGATGGATGATGATTTTTTCAGAGGTGTCATAGAGAGGATTCTTATTCAAGTATGTTTTGGACCAGATGGCTTCTGAGTTTCTTTCCATCCTCACATTGTATTCTGTGATTCAGCAACAAAGGTTTTCATATCTGGAAATGATCTCTCAGACATCTAGAATTCTTAATAAGAATTTAAAAAAACAAGTTATTTTAATAAAGCAGGCAAATTTAAGGGGAAACTTTTTTTTCTGATGAATTCTATCACTAGATATGATTTAGCTTAATAGGGATTGAATTAGAATTTATGAACTAGAAAAGATCTTAGAAAAATTATTTACTCTGAGCTCCTTATTTTACAAAGGAAGAAAGTGATTTAATCAATTACATAGAAAGTTAGTAGCAGTCAGGAATCTGGACTACAGTTCCAATGCTTTCCCCACCATTTTGTGTAATTGGATCAACTAACTTGTCATTGTTTTGTCATTTTTTCCAGTTGTTTCTGACTCTTTGTGACCCCATTTGGGATTTTCTTGGCAAAGATACCAGAGTGGTTTGCTATTTCCTTCTCCAGTTCATTTTATAGACGAGAAAACTAAGGCAAATAGGGTTAAGTGACTTGTCTAGCATCACATAGCTAGTAATTGTCTAAGGCCAGAATTGGACCCAGGTAGGTGAATCTTTTTGACTCCAGGTCTGGCGTGCTATCCTCTGTGCTCCCTTGCTGCCCTATCAGCAAAGTGGTACCTTCCTGTTTATTAAAGAGAATGAATCAGTCTTGGCTGAAGTTGCCCCTCCTTCCTAGCACTTTCTTTTCCTCCTGTGCTAGATAATCTAGGTAGATAGTTAACAGTCCTCTGTTACTGATGCTTTAACAAAAGTCATAATGGGTAATGGTAGGAATCACAGGTGCCCACACGTCTTAGTAGGGAACAAATGTTTAGGAAATTGATAAGATCATAGCTCTAGAATTTAAAGAGACTTCAGATGCCATTTAATACAATTCCTCATTTTACATGTGAGGAAACCGAGGCCCAAGTGGACTAAGTGACTTACCAGAGGTCACACTTGAGGTCACCAGAAGCAACATTTGAATCCAAGTACTCTGACTGAGGATCCAATACATTTTCAACAGAAATATTCAACTTTTCAGTTTTGTCACTTCATGTAATTGATTAAGTATTCTTCCTCTTCCCAGGGCTGACCCTGCAAAGATGAATATTAAAAAGGAGGGGATAAGGTCTGAATTTAGTTCAGTTGTTTTTCAGTCATGTCTGACTCTTCATGGCTCTATCTGGGGTTTTCTCGACTAAGATATTGGAGGAGTTTCCATTTTCTTCTCTAGCTCATTTTACAGATGAAGAAATGAGGCAAATAGGGTTAAATGACTCCCCCAGAGTCATTCAGCTAGTAAATGTCTGAGGTCAGATTTAAACTCACAACAACTCCTGATTCTAAACCCCACACTCTATCCAAAGCACTGCCTAGCTACCTCAGAGTCCAAAATAAGATATAGGAATGAATTGAAGGAATCAATTAATTGGAGTTGGGTACTAGGCTGATGTTGGAGGTAGGTGTATATATTATATATGTATAGGGATGCTTTTCCTGGGTCAGCTAGGTGGTGAATAGAGCACTCACCCTGGAGTCAGGTGGACCTGAGTTCAAATCTGGCCTCAGACACTTTACACTTAACTAGTTCTGTGACCTAGGGCAAGTCATTTAACTCCAATTGCCTTGCCTTTGCACCTGCAAAAAAAATGCTTTTTGTAAGAACTCATTAAAACCTAATTGGTCTGAATATTATTAGAATGGTATATTCTGTCTTAGTTTAGTTTTGTAGCACATTCTAATTAGCTTCCTTCCTTCCTTCCTTCCTTCCTTCCTTCCTTCCTTCCTTCCTTCCTTCCTTCCTTCCTTCCTTCCTTCCTTCCTTCCTTCCTTCCTCCCTCCCTCCCTCCCTCCCTCCCTCCCTTTCTTTTGCTCTTTTGGAGGGGAGAAGTCAGGGCAAATGGGATTATGTGACTTGCCCAATGTCACACTGCTAGTAAGTGTTAAGTGTCTGAGGCTGGATTTGAACTCAGGTCCTCCTGAGTCCAGGGCTGGTGCTCTATTCACTGTGCCACCTAGCTACCCATCTAATTAATTTTCTTAAAAACTATTAGTTAGGTGATGGGAATTATGATTACCACTTCATAGATAGCAAAATTAAGAGGTTAAGTGATTTACACTGGGCTGTTGACCCTAAAATGGAGCTCCAGGTGTATGTTGAGATGTAACAGTGTGATTTTCATCTATAAAACAAATTCAAAGAACTGACTCTATTTCTTTTGTAAGATGCTTTTGCCCTGATTTTCTATGCCTTTGTAATACTGTAGCTGAATTACTGTGGAGTGCCCCATGGAGTCACATTGTCCCAGTGTTCTATACTCAGCACTGCTCATCAATTAATTTGAGTATATTTCAAGATTTCAGTCTTAGTTTGCAAAGCCCTCCATAACTTGAGCCCACATTTTATTAAATATCATTTGTCTCTCGGTACCAATGTGATCTGAAGATGAAAGAAGATAGGGGAGTTATGAATAGCCTGCAAATATGTAAATGGCTATCATATTACATTTTTGTACTCTCTTCCTCAGAAGGACTATCCATTTTAATTGATTTATCAATTAAATCATTGGCTTGAATTATCACCTCTATGCTGATGACTCCTAAATCTAGTTGTCTGGAACTTAACGCAGTAGTACAGATGGGGTCTGACCAAGGCAGGGTACAGTGGGACTATTACCTCACTTGATCTGCACACTATGCTTCTATTAATGTAGTGTAAGTGGAAATAGAAAGGACAGGTTGCTGGACATTATATTTATGTCATTAAATGTCATCTTATTTGTTCCTGCCCTTTGTTCCCACCTGTTAAGATTAGTTTAAATGCTGATTCTTTTATTCAACTTGTTAGCTATCCTTTCCAGCTTTCTGTTCTCTGCTTAATTAACAGAACTGATTTTCATTCCAGTCATTGATTTAAAAAACTTGTATAAAATAAGTCTGGGGACAGAACCCTGTGGCATACCAATAGAGACCTGTCACTAAGTTGACAGTGACCTACTAATCAAAATAGTCTTTAGAACTTAGTCATCTTCCTAGCTAGGAATCTATCTAACTATTATTAACTAGCCAAGTTTCTGATCTTGTTTGCAAAGGACATCATGAAAGGCCTTGTATAGAGAAGGTGATTAAGATGTTTGCTGAATGCATGGATGAAGAAATTTGTCTAATGTAATGTCTTGCTGAAATAGGAATACACCTTATTTCTGGCATTCCATTCAGCTAAGAATCAAGAAATCTTGTAAGAAAAGGAAATGAGGTGAGTTTGACTTGATTTATTCTTGAAGAGCCCATCTTGACTCCTAGAATCCAATGATTCCTTTTCTCAGTTCTTGAATGTTTTGAGAAATTAATATCCAAATCAAATGGTTTGATATCACTTCAAGTCAATAAACATCACAAACATTTGTTAAGTACCTGTTATATACTGATCCCCTAATTTGGGGATACAAAGAAAGGGGGAAAAAGCCTCTGGTCTCAAGAGACTCACAATCTAATGGGGGCAAGAATATGCAAACTACTAAATAAGAACAAGATATATACTGAACAAATTGGTAATAATCTCAGAGAGAAGGCCCTAATATTGAGGGGAACTGTTGGTCAATACATTTTTATTAAGCACCTTCTATCTGCCAGGAACTGTGCTAAGGACTGGGAATTTTTTTTTGAAAGCAATCGGGGTTAAGTAATTTGCTCAAGGTTACACGGCCAGTTATTTCTGGGTGTGGTGCTAAGTATCAGAGCCCGGATTCGATCCCAGGTCATCCTGACTCTGGGGCTGGTGTTCTTACTCACTGAGCCACCTGGCTGCCCCTAAGAAATTGGGGTTAATTAACTTGCTCAAGGTTATATGGCCAGGTGTTTCTGGGTGGGTGCTAAGTGTCTGAGCCCAGATTTGATCCCCAGGTCATCCCGACACTGGGACTGGTGCTCTTACTCGCTGTGCTACCTGGTGGCCCCAAGGACTGGGAATTTTAAAACAGGCAAAAGACAGTGGTTGCCCTTGAGGAGTTCACAATTCAATGGGGAGAGACAACACATAAACAAATATGTACAAACTAGCTATATGTTAGACTGGGAAAAGTTTCTTACAGAATTGGGCACTCACAAGCTGAGACTTGAAGGAAGCTCAGGAATCCAGGAGGAAGGGAGAAAGATGGAACAGAGGGACAAGGATAGGTGGTGGAAATGAAAGGAGTTGGGAAATGGAGTGTCTTGTTCAAGGGAATCAAGAATGTGAGGGTCACTGAATAGCAGAGTATGTGGAGGAGGATTCAATGCAAGGTATAAGAAGACTGGAAAGGTTCAGGGAAGGGAGGTTATTACAGCCTTTAAAACCCAAACAGGATTTTATATTTGGACCCTAAAGTAATAGGGAGTCATTGGAGTTGATAGAATAGGGAACAGTGACATAGTCTGGCTTTTTAGGAAGATCACTTTGGCAACTTAGTGGGAGATGATCTAGAATGAGGAAAGATCTTTGACAGAGACCAATCAGAAGGCTGTTGTAATAGTCAAGGTGTAAGGTGATGAGGGCCTTGGAGGAATACAAAGGAAGAGAGACAGAGAGAGAGACAGAGACAGAGAGAGACAGAGACAGAGAGGCAGAGAGAGACAGAGAGATGGAGACAGAGAGAGACACAGAGGGGGAGAGAGAGGGGGGGGGATGAAGTGAGATGGGGGGGATGATACCTAGGTTGGGAGACTGAAAGAATGATTACACATTTGAATTAAAGAAGTTAGGAAGAAGGGAGGATTTGGGAGGAATGATAATGGGTTTAATTTTTAAGTGTTGTTTAAGTTTAAGACATCTCAGAGATTTAGGCAGTTGGAGATTTGAGATTATAGGTAAGGAGAGAAGGTGGGTCTGGATGAATACATGTGGAATCATCTACACAGAAATGGTAATTAAATCTTTGGAAGCTGATAAGATAAGCCAGCAAAATAGTGTTGAGGAAGAAGAGAGCCTAGGATGGAGCCTTGGTGGGGTAGGGAGTTGGGTGGTGGGGCGGGACATGGTTATTTAAAATGGGCTGGATGAATATCCAGCCTAAGGGAATGAGAAGGAACAGTCAGAAAAATACTAAGAGAATCAGGTGAGGGGAGTGTTGAGAAAACCTTGAGAAGAGAAAGTCAAGAAAAAGAACAAGATTGATCACATCAGAGGCTGAAGAGAGGTCAAGAAGGATGATGATTGAGAAAAGGCCATTAGATTTGTCACTAAAGAGATCAAGATAAATTTGGGGAAAGGTCGTTTCCGTTGGATGATGGTTACCAGTTTACCAGTTATAGCTTCTGGAATCTACTTTGGAAAATCAGGACAACATTGACCCATCTTTTACCTCTTTGGTTGTCTACGACTTCTCAAAGATTATTGATAATAGTTCCAAGATCTATTGTAGAAGTATTTCTTTTAGTGTTGTTGCTGCTCAGTTGTTTAAGTTATGTCCTAATCTGTGTGACCCCATGGACTTTGTCCACATGGGGCTCTCTTGGTAAAGACATTAGAATGGTTTACCTTTTCCTCTTCCAGTGTATCTCCATTTTACAGATAAGGAACTGAGGCAAATAGGGGTTAAGTGACTTGTCTAGGATCACTTGTCTAGGTTTAGTGTCTGAGAACAGATTTCCAGTCCTGGTGCTCTGTCCACTGTACCACCTAACTGCCCCTATAAATATTCATAGGAAACTCAGGTCAACCATTGAAATCAGCAAATAATAAGCTCATCCTGAGATATTCCATGTGCTACAGTGGAAAGGAACCTAGAAAGGGAATCAGGAGAAGTCTGGATGTAAATCTGACCGCTGACACTTGCAAGCTGTGAGTTAATCTATCTGGAACACCTCTACCTCTCCAGAGTTGTGAGGATCCTATGACATCATGGATGCAAATTGTTTTTCATTCTTAAGGAGGAATGTAAATATCAGTAACTAGCATTCCAGTGCCCCTACCAATGAGATGAGCACTTAAAATAAACTATATTTTATGGCTTTCTACTTAATCCCCAAATTCATTGCTCAAAGGGAAAAAAAAATTGAGGTAATACTCTTTTTCTTTTTTTCTTTTGCTGCCATTATTTATATTTATGTATCCACATCATTTAGCCTTAGAGAAATCCTTGAAAAGGTATATATATATATATAGCTATGTCTGTAGCTATATATGCATCTAGATCTTTATCATTATCTCTATCTCCTTTAAAGGGAAGCTATATCTCTCGAGTACCCAGAGATATAGCTAAATACGAGGAGATATAATTTCTCTTTAACATACTTCATTTTGTATTGAGGCATATATTTAAAAAAAATCAAATCAAGAAGATAATATCTGTGCTGAGACATTCAGGTAGATTCTCTGTTTTACATTTCTTACCTGGATTGAAAAAGCCAATAACATAAATGAAATGAAGAACAGAAATAGATACCCCTCCCACCCACATGCACACATACTTCCCAGAAAGTTAGAATATAAGTACCAAGCTGTTAGCATGTGACACTCAGGTACCTTTTGCTCAGTGTTCTATATTGAAATGAAAATCTTTTTTTACCTTACTACAAAGCAGTTGCATCTGACACCCTTCTCAAAATCAGCATATGCATAGCAAAAGCTTTTGTGATATAACCCAGGGGATCAAAGTAGTGATGTCTGATGAAAGTTTGGCCAACCTTCCTTCACCTTTTATTATCCATTTTGTAACATTTATATGAGAGTAAGGGCAAGGAAAGGAGTTATGGTTAAAAGGCAGCATCAACACATTTTATTTCAAAAATGAGGCAACTGATTAGCCTGAAAATTAGCTTAAAATTTAAACATCTAGGATCCAAATTACTCACTTCTTTCTCTTCTCTTTCACTGCTGCACTTTGCAAAAAAAAGTAGGTTACAGGGGAATTCTAAGATGATGTCTGAAGGAGAAGTATTCTGGGCTCATCTCTTTTACTCACCAAACCAAATAATACAACATAAAAGCACCAAAATCCAGATAATTCAAAGATGACAGTAAGAAGAAAAGTGAAAGAACCTGCCAGAATATAAATTTTTATAGGAAAAATGACTCAAGAATAATTTATTAGCCCAGAAGGAAATACAAACTTAACAATTATGAACTCAAGTGTGAATGAATTATTCCCCAATAAGAATAGTAACAGAGAGACAGATTTTAAGCACTGTCCCCCCAGCAATTTGCTGCACAGATACAATAAATTTAAAATATATAGGCCTATATAGAGTAAAAATAAAGAGCTGTTATATTTCAGATGACCCTAAAAAAAAGTGAATGTTTTAGTCAGTCTCAGATGATGTAATAAAAATTGATAAAACATCAAGTGAGACAAAAAGGGAAACTACAAAATGTTTAAAGACAACATAGACTTAAGAATATAAACACCAAATGATATATCAACTAAGTGACTAAAATAAAAGTCAGGAGGATTGTGAAAATTTTGATAATAATACAATAAGAGACTTTAATATTCCTCTCTTAGAGTTGAGCAAAGTCAACCAAAAATGTAGAGTTGAACAAATTGTTGGATTATTTAGATTTGGCTCACTTATGGCAACTTCTTAATGGAAATATTAAAGAATATATACATTTTTCAACATCATACAGTATCATTACAAAAATTGATTATGTGCTTGTTAGGGCATAATGGAATTGTAACTAAATGTAGGATGATAGAGTTTATCATAGGATCATAGATAAAAAGGCAGAGGTAATAAGTATATTCTCTGCAGAGCACAACACAATAAAATAGTAGTGAACAAAGGACATATAAACAAAAGATAAACATAAATAAAAAATAAATGACACCTTGAATTATGAAATAAACCAAGTAGTAGAAATAATAAATTCTTACTTAAAAATTATAACACTGAGAGAGCATGCCAAAATTTATGGAACACAGCTAAATTATTCCTTAGAGGAAACTTCATATTTTAAAACTTTTGTAAACAAAATAGAAAAAGAAAGGATGAATAAACTGCACATTCAGTTATAAATATGAAAAAATAAACTACCCAAAAACAAGTACAAAAGAAGTCTTGGAAATTAAAGGAAAAGAAAACTTTAAATAAAAGGTTGTAGAACTGACAAAGAGATGGATTTTTTTTTAACAGGATTAACAATATTAACAAACCATTAGATAATCTGGTCAAGAAGAAAAAAGATGAAAATCAAATTACCCAAAACAAACAAGGTAAAGGGAAAATATCAGAAATTATTATACTAGTGAATAAAATAAGAAGTCAATATTTTAACCCAATCATAGAAATAAAGATCCAACAAGTCATAAATGAATTGCCAAGAGAGTGGTGGGAAAACCTGAGCCAAATAGATATACAAGTTAATTCTGTTAAACCTTTAAATAGCAATTAATATCTATTCTAAAAAATGTTTTAAAAAAATACAGATCAAATGATTTTCTTTTATGAGACCAATATGATCCTAATACCCAAGCCAGGAAGAGACAGAGAAAGAGACTTGTATAGAGATCAACCTAGTTAATTAATTTTATAGGACCTATAATTTCACTGATTTAGAGATTTCCTTCACACACCCTACCTACCCTCTGAGCTCCCATCTATCAATGCATGTCATGATATACTTGCTCTGCAACATGGCATTTTAGGGAGTAGTCTCAGTAAGAGATTAACTGACTTACCCAAAGTCATATAACCAGTAAGTGTTAGGAGTTCAGATCTGAACCCAAGTCTTCCTGACTTTGAAGTTAGTTCTATGTCATTCTTCCTATCTCTTAATGAATATTGATGTAAAAATTTTAAAGAAAATTCTTATAACAAGACTACGACATTATATCCATAGAACAATTCAAAGTTAGATAAAAATCAGGGGTGCAAGGAATTTTTTAATATTAGTAAAATAATCAGTGTAATTCATCATATAAACAACAAAGATAAAAATCCATGATTATTTCAAGAAATGAAAATTACTTTGAACAAATGCAAGCACTCATTTGTGTCAAAAATCCTAAAAAGCGTGGTAATGCAATGGTCCTTTTAAAAAAATACTATCAAAAATATATTTAAAATGTTTCCCCATGGTTTTTGTTTGTTTGTTTTTAGCTTTTTGGAGGGCAATTGGGGTTAAGTGACTTGCCCAAGGTCACATGGCTAGTTTTTGTGTTGAGTCTGAGGCTGCATTTGAACTCAGGTCCTCCTGACTCCAGGGCCGGTGCTCTATTCATTCTCCATTGTTTGGAATGGAGGAACAACAGAAGTTTTCAAAGTACAAATAGAGGCTAACCAAGGATGCTTTTTATCCCTACTATTATTTTATATAGTCCTAGAAATGCTAACTATAACATAATGAGGAGAGAATAAAATAAACAGTATAAATACTGGCAAGAAGGAGGAAAAAAAACCCAGTCCATATTAGCAGATGACATGATCATGTACTTAGAAAACCACAGCTAATCAGTAGAGAAACTAAATAAGATGATTAATGTCTTCAGTAAGGTAGTAGATATAAAATAAATGCAAAATGACAATAATTTCCATATAATATTGGCAAAACCCAGGAAGAAAAATGAGAAGAAATTACATTCCAAGCAACTACAAATACATAAACTATATGGTAGTTATCCTACCAAGACATTTAAAATGTATATAAATTCAGCTCTAAAACATTCTTTGTAGAAATAAAAAGCCTTAAATAATTATTCATGATTTGGTCATGCTAATAATAATATTAGCTAAATTTATTGATTTAATTCTGTAATCATCAAACTCATCAAGCCTAAACTAAAAAAGACAATCTAAAGAATTATAGAATTCATTCTGAAAAACAAAATATCCAGAATCTTTAGGGAAGTAATGAGAAAAGTGAGAAGGAAGGGGACATAGCATTATCATCCCTCATAAAATATAGTCATCATCAAACTATTTGGCAGTGGTTGCAAAGTAGAAAAAATTGATCAGTGAAATGGATTAGATAGGCAAGAAACAAAAGTAATTTAAAATAGTAGCCCAGTGTTTCATAAACCCAAGAACATAAATTATTGAATAAAGGACTCTCTTTGTGACAAGAATTTCTGGGAAAATTGGAAAGCAGTTTGGCAGAAATTAGGTTCAGACAAACAGCTTAAATCATATGGCACAGTAAGCTCAAAATGCCTATGTGACATAAATATAGTCTCACTATTAAAAAACAAACAGAAGAGAAGGAACTAAAGCACCTCAGATACTAGAGGGAGAAATTTTATCTAAACAGGAGATATAGCAGAACATATAAGGTAAAATAAACAGTTTTGACTACACAAAATGAAAAATCTTTCCCATGATTACAACAGTGAACATAGATTGAGAAGAAAAATGGTGGATTGGGGAAAAAAAATGGAAAAATATCTGAATCACATATCCCTGATAAGTCCAAAATATACTTAGAATTGAATCATATATCCCTGATAAGTCCAAAATATACTTAGAATTGACCCAAATTAGAATCAACAACATGAGCTCTTATCAAATAGGTAAATTTTTAAATAAATTTTTTAAAGAATTGTGAATTATAAATGATCACAAAAATGTGCTTCAAATGAAAAATATGAAATGAAAATATGCTTCAAATCCTTAATAATGAGGAAAATATAATTTTAAAATTCTGCAGTTTTACCTCAGACCATGCTAAAAGACTAAGGTGCCAAAATATTGGAGTTGGAGGGGCTATGGCAAGAAAAGCACTTGTGCTTGAAGTGATTCAACCATTCCAGATGTCAATTTTGCAAGAATTGTGCAAGAAAAGTAACATGCTTTGACCCAGTAATTCTATAACTGAGCCTATATTCCAAGGAAATAAAAGACAGAAACAGAGTTACAAAATATATAAAATATTCATAGTTGCACTCTGTGATGGCAAAGAACTGGGAACAAAGTAGATATCCATTGATTAGAGAATGGCTGAAAAAAAGATTATATATGAGAGTAATGGAATATTATTATGTAAGAACAAATAATGAACATGGATAATTTGGAGAAATATAAGAAATTTATATGAACTGATAGTTTAATGCAAATAATTACAGTAATATAAATATAAGATCACTTGAAAGGAAGCTGAAATCTGAGAAATTGAAAAAATCAGTGAGTCTGTCCTAGACAACAGATAATCAGACATACCACCCTACCTCATAGCAGAGATGTGGGAGGCTATCAGGAAAGAATGCTGTATGTAGTGTTAAATGAAGTTACTGTATTGATGTTTTGCTAAATTATTTTTCTTTGTCACAAGGGAGGGCTCAGGATTGAAATGACTGTAACATAAAAATAAAAGGCATCAAAAAAAATCAAACTCAGTGAACAGAGCACCGGCCCTGGAGTCAGGAGGACCTGAGTTCAAATCCAGCTCCAGACACTTAACACAAAACTAGCTGTGTGTCCTTGGGTAAGTCACTTAACCCCAATTGCCCTACACTTTCCTTCCAAAAAAAAAAAAAAGCAAAATTAAACTCAAGCAAACCATTCTTTGCCTCCAGTTCCTTCACATTTATTCATTTCTTTCCCAGTCTTTGCTGTCTTGGTTTCCCTCTCCATCACTGTGCTGAATCTACTCTCCTGAAGGCTACGAGTGTCTTCCCAACTATCAAATCCAGAAATTCTCTTTGAACATTTATGTATGACGACACTGTTGATACTTCTCTCTCATTCTTTCTTCCCTTAGCCCCTATAACAGTACATTTTCTTCTGCCTCTTTGACATTTTTATCTTTTTTCTTTAAAAATTTAAATATATATATATACATATTATTTACATAGAAATATTTTGTTTTTTATATCACAAATACATCTTACCATACTACTCTAATGTCACCCTATAAAGTTCCACACTCTTTCTAAAAAAAAAGCTCAACAAAGACCTTCAGATGTTGCTACCACAAGAATGCTCTGTTTCCTTTACGTCTTTTTCCTTTTGCGTCTTCAATTTTTAAAAATGGGTGCTACTGAGTTCAAGACTCTGGGCTTAGGGATAGAAAGCATCCCCAGAGTACTGCCATCTTTATATTTTCTTTATTCTTTCTACCTCAAACAAGGCGTGGCTTCTGTAAGACAAAAGCTTCCCCCCTTCCTTGATTCTATTCATCTCTTATGCCAATTACAGATAACTCCTTCCTCCTGCATAATTTCTTCTTTTTTTTAGGTGTGTGTGTGTGTGTGTGTGTATTTGAGGAGCCTTCTGATAAGCCTCATTTCCAGAAATAATTATTCATGAAGGAGGCCAAGCATACAGTAGAAGTAGCTTGTATTGTAAGTCATAACTTCCCAGAATAATGAGCTAATAGACTCACTGTACCCTAGGCCTGGTCAGACCATATCTGGATAGTTTGTAAATTTCTCAATGCTGCAAGTTTAGGGAAGATATTGATAACAAGCTGGAGACAGGCCAGAGCAGTACAGTCAGGATGGTAAAGGGTAATATCATAGGAGTAGCCATATAAGAAACTGGGGATATCGATCCTGGAGGAAAAAAAAAAAGATTTAGCAGGATGTGATAGCTGCCTTCATGTATTTGAAAGATGGTCATGTCTTGGAGGGATTAGGCATATTCTGTTTGGTCTTCGAGGGTAGAACCACAAGGAGTGAGTAGAAGTTACAAAGAGACAAATTTTGGTTCATTTACTAGGCTCTTAGTAATTTGAACTGATCAGGAGGAGAATGGGTAATTTTTGGAGTAAGAGAATTCTCCGTCATTAGAGATCTTCAAACAGCCTGTATAACCACTTGACAAATATATTTAACGGGGATTCCTTTTTTGGGTTTGGGTTGGTCTAGGTGTCACCAGAGCTAACTTCCAACTACAAAATTCTATGGTTCTATCACCCTTGGAGGTCAGTTCTATTCAATACCCTTATATACACCATTTTGCTTATTCTAAGGCCAGTATATCCTACCTCTTGTATGGGGGTAAGCCAGAATGGGAACGTGACCTATGACTCCACAGTAAAATGTAAACTAACTTGAGTAAATGTAAACAGCAAAAGAAGCTCCAATTATTCCATGGTAATACCTGCGCATGATTCTGGGCCGCCCTGGCACTATGCCTTCTTTGTTCTGTTTCTATATAATACATGACCTGGCCTGGGGTTGATGTGGGAATCCATCACACCATTTGGTCCTCTTGATGCCAGGGACTGTGTCTCATGAGTAAACACCAATTAACCTAACAAACATATTATACAAACAGGTTGGCATGGGCTCATCTTTCTTCAGTATCTCAATATTCTCTCAAAGGTCTGTGTCTTTACAACTGGCAAAGCTGGCAGGATAGTCTTGCTTCCTTATAAATCTTGTGTTTTTACCTCCTTGTCTAAGCACATGTCCCAAATCTACTTTTGAGGTGCCTGGGATCCTATCCATGTCTCTTGAACTGCAGTAGATTGCTGGACCTAGAGTCAAGAAGTCCTGAGTTCAAATCTGACCTCTGAAATTGACTGACAGTGTGACTCTGGGCAAGGCACTCAACCTCTGTTTGCCTCAGTCCCCTCAACTATAAAATGGGGACAATGGCACTTAGCTTGCAGAGTTGTGAGAATCAAATGTTACTATTTGCAAAAAGCACTTAGCACATATGTGCATTTGTGTGTTTACGGATGGACTGTTGTGTTTTGATGGTTCCTGATTTTGCTTTCTATTTATTAAATGTTATGTTATGATTATGAAAAAAAGCACTTAGCACAGTTCCTGGGAACATTGTAGGTGTTATATAAATGTTTATTCCCTTCCCTTTCCATTCCTTTCTACACATCCCTCTTTGAACTTTTTCCATTAGCAAGCTCTCATTCCTACACCTTTAAGTATCACTTCTATATAGCAAACTTTAAAGTTTGTATCTTCAACTCTGACTTCTCTCCTGTTCTCCAGACAGTCCTTTCCAACTGCCTGCTGGATAAGGCTACTAGTATATATTCATTCCCCTTCTCCTCTTCTAACTCCTTATTTCTCTAAGAATGGTTTCTAGGTTTGGAAACTGTTATCTTTTACATCTATACTCTCTGGTTCATTTTCCAGTGTCCCTACCCAAGATCAGGGGCCTTCTAATTGGTTTACCAGCCTCTGGTATCTCTTTCCTCCAATCCATTCTGCATATTCAATGACAGATTTGTCTTTCTAATTCAATGCATGAATCTTTTCACACCATGCCCTCATCTGACTCTATTTTATTTTTCAGTCCTTTAACCACTACTTATTTTCTTTCATTTTCCTATTAGGACCAGCGGGTCCTAATTGTGGATCTGAAAGGCCTTTCCAAAGAAAGAGCATACTGTTCATGGCCACACCAGTATTTCATCCCATCATGGCACTGATTTCCATATAGTGTCTCCCCAAATTATTTTAGGCTATCAGAAATTACTCTCTTTCTTTAGTCTTAGTGTGGGCAGGAATATACTCTGTACTGTACAGCCATGCAAAGAATAGTATCACATACAATCACAAGAAAGAGAAAGAGACCAAGACCCCTGTCTACAGTGTTCTAATCCATTTCCAAGGTTTTTCAGGTTCATAGTCCTTTTATTTAGGTTGAAATTCCATTCCTTTTAAGTGCTTTAGAGCAAGTTTCCTTAACTTGTGAATCTGTGAATTTTTCAAATATTTGATAATTCATTATAATATAATTTTTATATTTTGTAATTTTATGCATTTTATTTTATAAGCATTTAAAAACATTCTGAGAAGGGGTCCATAAGCTTCACCAGACTTCCAAAAAAGATTCATGACCCAAAAGAGTTAAGAATCCCTGCCTCAGAGGAACACGGCACCTCTGCATTGTTATAGTAATAGACATTTTGTATTAGAAATTCCTTTCTATTAAAAAATATCTCCATTAGGGCTAGATGGGATTATGATGATAACATTTGTAATGGATGCCTATGTTGGGGCATGAAACAAATTACAGATGCTGAATATTTCCAAGTGATGATCTTGTACCCAGTTTTCCTCCTCCTTCTTCTCAAACTCTCTCTCATTTAAGTCCAATTCACCTACAAGTCAAGACATCACCCTCCTGATGTCATTGGTCCCTTTGAAAATAGAGGACAAATGGGGTGGCTAGGTGGCCCAGTGAATAGAGCACCGGCCCTGGAGTCAGGAGGACCTGAGTTTCAAATCCAGCCTCAGATACTTAACACAAAAACTAGCCATGTGACCTTGGACAAGTCACTTAACCCCAATTGCCCTCCAAAAAAAAAGGCAAAAAAAAAGAAAATGGAGGACAAACAACAATGGCATTACCAAAGGCAAGGTATTCATTCCAGGGTACTCCTATAGGGTACTGGTGTGATAATCAGCATGAAACCAATCCTCCTTTGAAAAAAAAAAAGAGTTCTTAAATTCTCTTTCCTTCTAATAACAACACCCCCAGATGGAAAATGACACTACTCCTTTGTGGAAACGATATACATTTCCTTTTAGCTTTATTTGTAGAACATTTCCTTTTCTATGATTAAGGAATAATTGGATCCATTTTGAATGGAGGCAAATGGCACAACATTTCTTTTCATGAAGTTTCTG
The DNA here is from genome assembly GCF_028583685.1 of Petaurus breviceps papuanus. Taxonomy (NCBI): domain Eukaryota; kingdom Metazoa; phylum Chordata; class Mammalia; order Diprotodontia; family Petauridae; genus Petaurus; species Petaurus breviceps. Next base: position 1,011,590 of record NW_027187345.1, read on the forward strand.
GTCCTGTAATTACATCTCTGTAGCCCTATCTAACAGTCATGAAAGATTAGCAGTGTTTTCTCTCTCTGCCATGCAGTCTTCTCATCTGTCTGGAACATAAGTGGCTTGAGGAATGCAGAGTTTTTTGACTCTAATGCTACTGAATTTTGCTATAACTACTGGGTCACTCTGGGATACACAGGCTTGACATATAAATCTATAAGAACTATTTCCAGAAAATATATACCTTATGCTGCTGCTGGGGCCTCTTTCTTCCTTTTAAGTTCCTATTTCATAATTAGAACAAGATGAACAATAGTATCCTCACACAGGAATAAAGACATGCTCTATGCTTTCTTTTTTCTGCCTTTGAAAACTGAATAAATGTCATTTTCTTCAGCTTTGCTAAATCTTCTGTTCCCTCTCACACCTTGTTAGATTTCTGAGCATTTCAATAAGAATAAGTGAACTATTTAGATAGGAATCACCCCCAGAAAGAACTTCAAAGGCCCAGACAAGACTGGGAGAGAAGGGAGCAGTCACTGAATTTTACTAGAAGGACGTGTAGGCAGATATTTGGCACCTTGATCTCTAAGGTTGGCCACTGTTTGTTGCCTATGAATATTTCTTCTCCAACCTTCTTGCTTTACCCTTTTATGGCTCTTAAACCCAAGTGTTTTAAAATCCTTTAACTTCTTCAATCCATTTTCTGTTCTCAACACTATGCTTTCTGCTTGGGGGGGGAGGGGTTGGGGAAGTCAGAGAACAAATTTGCAAAATGGAAATGTGACATTTGAGTCACTTCATGTAGGGTTGAATCTTCAGGCATATCCCCAGAGAATTTAATAATTACCTCTCTGAGACTTTGTGCTTCTGATTCAGGGTAGCTTCCACCAAGGGTGCTCCTGCTTTGCCTTGGGAAACCCAACAAGTGATCTAGTTTCCAGCAGGGCTAAAATGTATTTAGTTCTGGAGATAAGCCACTTCTAGACAAATGAAACCCTTTATTAAATCATACTATGAATATTAATCAACTTATACTCCATGAGATTTTTTTTTAAAAATGTGATTCTTTTTTTTTGTTCATAGAGATGATTTCATGGTTTTGGGTATCTCCTACTGGTGAAGATCAATTATCCATCTGTAACTTATAGAGTATTTCTGGGGGCACTTAAGGGTTAATATAATGTGCACAGTGTCACTTACATAGTATATAGTGAAGGTCACATTTGAACTCAGGTCTTCTACTCTTGGAGGCTAACTTTCTACTATGCTGCGCAGTTCCCTGAATAAGAAAGAAAGAAAGAAAGAAAGAAAGAAAGAAAGAAAGAAAGAAAG
>NW_027187345.1:1012916-1041723 GCF_028583685.1 Petaurus breviceps papuanus
AAGAAAGAAAGAAAGAAAGAAAGAAAGAAAGAAAGAAAGAAAGAAAGAAAGAAAGAAAGAAAGAAAGAAAGAAAGAAAGAAAGAAAGGAAGGAAGGAAGGAAGGAAGGAAGGAAGGAAGAAAGAAAGAAAGAAAGAAAGAAAGAAAGAAAGAAAAGAAGAAAGGAAGGGAAAAGAAAGAAAGAAAAAAACATCTCTTTAATAGTGTTTCTAAAGTAATTCAAAGTTCTTTTTAAAGTGTTTTTTAAAACACATTTAAAAAAAAGACTCAATAATAAATCAGTAGAGAAGACAGTCCTAGGACAGAGTGGCAAAGTCAGAAAGACCTCAGTTTAAGGCTTGTGTGTGACACATATTTTACTGTGTGACTGAGCAAGTCATTAACCTCTGAATGCCCCTGGCAATTTTTGAAAATGATTCTTTTTTTCCTTTTTGGTCTTTTTTGGAGGGGGAAGGCAGGGCAATTGGGATTAAGTGACTCACTCAATGTCACAAGGCTAGTAAGTGTTAAGTGTCTGAGGCCTAATTTGAACTCAGGTCCTCCTGACTCCTGGGCCTGTGCTCTATTCACTGAGCCACTTAGCTACTGCTTGAAAATTATTCTTTTCAGAAACATTGCTGGTCTACATTGGTGGAGAGAGAGTGCTGTCATCAAGAGTTCTACCATATGCCAATGAGTCCATAAGTTCATATTCCTGTCTCCCTTCAAAATATAATTCTTTAAGAAAGTTGTGAGAAATAGCATGAATTTAAAAAGAATGAAAAAACATGTGTATTCCTCAACACTTTGAAGAGACCCTAACCTCTGTTATGTCCACTAACCAATTGTTAGTAGCATAATATGGAATTGCTAACTTGTCCTTAACTTTCTTTTTGTATTTGGCCATCTTCAGTTATGATGTTCAGGCACTTGTGGTAAGCCAAGGAGCCGAAAACTTTGAATGTAGTTAAACTTGCATTCTGGGCAGCTAGATGGCACAGTGAATAAAGCCCTTTGCCTGGAGTCAGGAAGACTGGAGTTCAAATTCTACCTTAGACACTATTCATGTGACCCTGGGAAAGTCACTTAACGCTATTTGACTCAGTTGTATCTGTCAAATGAGCTGGAAAAGGAAATGGTAAACCACTCCAATATCTTTGCTAAAAAAAACCAAAATGTTGTCACAGAATCAGATACAACTGATTAACCACAAAACTTGGATTGTTCTTTCTCAGTAGATATAGGTTATAAATGAAAAGAAGTCCTTACCTTTATAAAACTCTTTCCTGCATCTGTTCCCCTACCAATTCAAAATGGAAGCTACAACAAATGCAAGGTGCTTAAGTAGCCCCTGCTTTAATTACCATGATTATAATTTATTCAATCTGGGAAAAATTAATATGTGTATTTCTAAATCCTGTACTTTTCTATCCCATTGAGGGTATAATTCAGTTACTCAACCATGTCATCCCTATCTCTTTCTTCTTGTTCTATCCTCTAGATACCTCTCCGAGTTCTAAAAATCTGCATATAGTGATAGTTGTTTTCAACTCTAGAAGCAGAATTCTATATGAGTCTGAAAAAAGATTCTAGGATTCTTTGTCTGTTTAGGATTTTAACAGCTGGTGGAGAGTGGGTTTTTGAAGATGCTGTCAATAATATTCTCCTTTTGTACTTCTTCACAAAACTCTCCCTGAAATCTAAGTACAAAAGAAGGTAGTAAATTGAATCAATTACTCTACCTCACTTAACGTAACTCACAAGATGCACCATGCCCTGATACCTTTACCAGGTGACTTCTACTGAATCAATTGATCAAAGATATTAACCTTGGTAGAAAGAGTTCTTAATCAGTTTGGAGGGAATGAATGCCATTGGATAAATGAAATGATGCCAAGTGGGAAGTGTTTGAATGGCTTAGGAGTTAGTCATACACTGGGATTTGTATGAAAATAACAGACTGGGGCAGCTAGGTCTTGCAGTGAATAGAGCACCGGCCCTGGAGTCAGGAGGACCTGAGTTCAAATCTGGCCTCCGACACTTAACACAAAATTAGCTGTGTGACCTTGGGCAAGTCGCTTAACCCCAGTTGCCCTGCCTTCCCCCCCTCCAAAAAAAAAAAAAGAAAGTAATAGAGTTAGAATTGGGCATTTCAGTGTTAGATAAGTCCAGTGTTGAAAGCAGTTTTAGTTAAACTCTTACCCCCTGAAAGGGAATCACTTAGAAGGTAGGGGGAAAGGGTGGGGGTGGGATAGGAGTGGGAGACCTTCTGATTCTTTACTCTTTTCCCTAATGACAAGAGGAAAACCTTTAAAACTTTGAAAGCTTGAAATATTTGGAATGCCTCATTAGCTATGGTAAAAGTATCCCTAGAATAGCAGTGATTGACAAAAGTCACTGGATTTACGAAGGAAAGGAAGTTTTAGTACTCTACAAAGACTATGTTTTGGAGCCTAGCAGAAAGTTGCTTCATGCCTAAGGTGAATTCCATAAGACCCCATAAAGAGGAGAAAAGGACTGCCAGAAGCCAGGAGCTGTGTTATCCATTTCTAACATGTGCTCTCTAAGCCTGAATTTACTTTGCCCTGGACTCTGTATGTAATTATGGGAGAGTACGCCCCTGATGTGGTATGTACGTTCTGTATCAACTGTTCTTACTATATCATCTTAGTAAATAAGTTTTCCTAAAACGAATTTGAGTCTCTCTGGCTACTTGATCTCAATTGATAATAAATGAGGGAGGACATTGGTGGAAGTTCATAAATGGCAGCATTAGAGTAACCTTCCGAACCCCGAACTCCTAGAACACAGAGGGGAGAAGTGGGCAGCTACCTTCGAAAGATAAACCTGCTAGTCTCAGTGGGTCTCGGGGAAGTGAGCCCAGAGGTTGTACTACATCGTTATAATATATCTGGTTGTCCCAAGGTTTATTTAATCTAGCCAGGATTTTCTAATGCAGAGAGGAATGGAGTTAAGTTGTTAGTTCTTTATTTTCTTCCCTTTACCACAACCTTTTCCCTCTCTCTTGCTTTCCCAAGAGGAAGCTCTAGCCAATGCTTATTTTGATGATAAGTGGTGCCTGGAAAAGGGCACTGCATAAATCAATGTGGTGTGATATAAAGATCCAGAATCAAATCTCAGCTCTGCTACTTTTAATCATTGTGTTACCTTGGGCAAATTGCTTCTTTGCATCTGAATTTCCTCATCTGTAAAATGCAGCTGGACCATTAGATGATCTCTGAGATTGTGTTCAGCAGACATGCTTTCCTTCATAGAAAAGAATTCGAGTCAGGAGATATAGGTTCAAATTCTGGCTTTGTCCAGGACAAGTTGCTTAAGCTCTACGGGAGTCAGTTTCCTCATCTGTAAAATGAGTGTGTTAAACTTAGATGATCTCAAAGGGCCCTCCCAAATCTAAATCTATGATCCTATGAAAGCAAAAGATACCTTTTCTCTCTTCACAAAAGAAAGGAAGGCTTTGAAAAATAAAGGTTTTGGGGGCGGCTAGGTGGTGCAGTAAGTAAAGCCCCAGTCTGGAATCAGGAGGACCCGAGTTTGGTTCTGGCTTCAGACACTTAACACCCACACAAAGAAACTAGCCTTGTGACCTTGGGCAAGTTACTTAAACCCAATTGCCCTACAAAAAGCGATACAAAAAAAAAAAAAAAAAGAAAGGTTTTTCTATCCTTTGCCAAAATAAACCTTTTTCTTTCAGGGTTCTACTCATAGTAACTGTAGTATTAGACTTATTAGTAATATTTAATAGTATTAGTAATAGTATTATGCTTACTCATTTTCTAACTATAGTATTAGTAATAAACTGGGAGAATTCTGTCCCCTAAGGGCCACATGGACCAGGGCAAGGTTAGGGCTTACTTTTTCCTACTCCTGGCCTTATCTTTGGAAAAAAAAGCAACATTTTTTTTTTTGTTTTGTAGCGGGGAAGGCAGGGCAATTGGGATTAAGTAACTTGCCCAAGGTCACACAGCTAGAAAGTGTTAAGTGTCTGAGGCTGGATTTGAACTCAGGTCCTCCTGACTCCAGGGCCAGTGCCCTATTCGCTGCACTGCTTAGTCACCCAAAAAGGCAACATTTTTAAAAATGTCCTTAACTCCCAACATCTTGTTGCATGTAGATGTTGCTTCAAATTGATGATTCCTGGGCATGTTAATTCTTCTTCATATCTCTGGTATGTATTTCATATAGGCTTTGCCTCTTCCAAACTTGCTCATTCTCTCAAACCTCTGCCCCTGCTTTTGTAAAGAGTCCTACTTTTGCAAAGATCTTTTTCTGAATCAATTTGGCTCTCCAGAATTTTCTCTATTTTGATGTCTTGCTTTTAGAGTTTGACATTCTGCTGATGAAGATTTTTGTGTCTGAGTAGGATTTGCTTGAGGCAGATTGATATTTGACACATATGGCCCAGGCTATCTTTGGGAGGGTGTACATGTGGATACAACAGAGACATGCTGCACGGCTCCCCTGTGGTCCCTTTAAGTAATGTTAATACTCCTCTGGGTCTGACTTTTAGGTTAGGCTTTCAATTGTAGACTTTGACATTTTTTTTTTTTTACTTTTGACTAATTCAGGAAATATTTTTCACTTTGAGTATTTCTGCACATATGTACCCATTGCTGCCTCATTATAATCTTGTCCTTAAGGTTTAGCAAATGCAATCAAATCCAATCTAGTAAGTATTTGGTGCCTGTCCTATGCAAGACACCGTTCTAGTCACAATGAATTCAAGGACAGAGCTTACATTCTCCTGAAGGGATTCAACACATAAATTCAACACGTGGTGGTTGTTCTTCATTCTCAAAGAGGATCAAAATGACATCACAGTGTTGGAGTCAAGGTACATTGTGTCCAACTGCGGCTGATGAGACCAGTATGATCTCATCCACTGGTCGGGCACAAATAGTCCATATGAACATCTGGGGTAGAGATGTCTCTAAATTTGCTAATCTCACATTTCTTTTGAGTTCCTGTCATTCTGCTTTGCTCAGAGAACATAGTGCCTTCTTTGATGCAGGCATACCATACTGGGCAGTCCTTTGCCAGCATCCCCCGTGTCATGCAATCAATTCCAAAGTTCTTCGGAGAGACCTTGAGAGTGTCCTTGCATCACTTCTTCTGATGGTGTGTATGTATGTGTGTATATGTATGATAATATAGGTAAAACACCTTACAAACCTTAAAGTTCTATATAACTCTGAGTGATTGATGATGATGATGATGATGGTGTAATGTGGTGGTGTAAGGAAGATGGAAAGATCACCAATATTGTAATTGGGGGGAATCAAGAAAGAGTTAAGATAGGGATTCAGTCAGTTAGTCAACAAGTATTTATTAAATACTTACTATGTTCCAGGCTTTGTGCTAAACACTGGGGACACAAAAAGGACAAGAACAGCTCTTACCTTCATGGAATTCCCATTCTAATGGCAGGAGACAACGTGTAAATAACTAGGACATATACAACATCCACAGTGTATATAGAAAATAGTATCAGAGGGGAAGGCATTAGCAGGTCAAATGACTGGGAAAGACTTCCTGAGGAAGGTGGAATTTGAATTGTCTAGTAGGAAGTGAGATAGGTGAAAAACCAGACGAGAGCAGTACAGTTATCCTTTCACTATTGCAACTTTCCCTGTCCTGGTTTCTATGTATTGTGGGTCAATATAAGAAATAAAATGGGAATTTTGGGGCAGTTTTGTGGAAGCTACTGATGAAATGTGGAGGCCAGCAGATGACACAGAAAAGTTCAGAAATTCACAAATGCATAAAATATATGTATAATATTATATAACATCAACATAGTTTTAAAATGCCATAATAATTCAGACTTCTCTGATGAGGTGAGGGTCAAAAATTTTTATGTGTATTTTCTAGATTGCAGGGGCACCATGCTCCTAACCCCCACAATGTGGAAGGGATAACTGCATAATGAAAACTCAGAGGAAAGGGTATCCAGGATGAGGAGAAGATCAACAGTGTTAAATGATACAGTGAATTCAAGGACAATGAGTATTATGCAAAGGCCATAAATTACAGTAATAAAGACATCGTTGGGGTTGCTTGGAGAGAGGAACTTCAGTTGAACAATATGGTCCATAGCTAGATAGAAGAGGGTTTAGAAGAGAGTGAAGGGAGAAGTGGAAACACAATGTTGATCAAACAGTTTAGCCATGAGGGGGAGAGAAGACAATGGTAGAATCAAATTAGAATTTTTCAAGGATAGGAAAGACATGGGTATTTTTGTAGGCATTGGGAAAGAAACCTTAAAGAAAGTAAAAACTGAGAGACGGAGGTAAAGAGAATATATCCCAAGCATCAGAGGCAGCCTAGGCAAAGGCAGAGAAGGAAGAGATGTGATACTTGAGTTTGGGGAACAGCAAGTAGGCAAATCTGAGTGGAATATAATGCATAAAAGGAAATAAAATGAAACAAGTCTCAAAAGGTAGAGCTGGAGCTAGATTGTGAAAGACTTTAAATGCCAAGTTGAGACCCTGGTATTTTATCCTTCAGGCATTGTCAGGTTTCTCAGCAATGAGACTGACTTACCAAAAGGTTTCTTTACACAGTAGCTAGATCTGCTTGGATGAGTTCCAACACAGACCTATCTTATGCCAAGTTCTTCTGTATAGCAAATAGTGTTATATTGGGAATCCAGTTTGCCTTTAATATGTAGAATGAACAGTAGTTACAGGAATGTCATCCTTGACTCAGAATAAGAAAGAATTTCCTATTGATTAAAGTTATATGAAAATGGAATAGGATATCTCTGGAGTCAGTGAGCTCCCTGTCACTGGAGGTCTTTACGCAGAATCTGAACAATCCCTCATCAAGGAGGGGAGAGAGAACCCAAGTCTTAGGTAGCATTTAACTAGATAAGCCCTTCTAACACTAAGACCTTATGCCTTTATGACAATTCTTTTAGGCCTTTTAATCAAATCTGACAGTCCATTTGTAATGCCTTTAAAAGCAGCAGCAATATCACACAGATACCTTTTAATTTAAAGTAATGAACTAAGTTTTAAAAAATACTTATTGGATCTTTATGTCAACTGTGCTATAGAGCTCAAGCATTGCTCATAAAATGTCAAATATGAAACATTTAAAACTAGAAGGAAAATATCTAGTAAAGTAGGAAAGGGAGTAAAAATATAATAAATCAAATTTCATGAAAGGATTGGGGTTGAGAAGGATAAAGGGTAGTGGCATCCTACCAAGCTGACTGGTTTTGGGTGGTACTAATCCATTCCAAAAGTTAAATCAACCCTGTGACTGGCAAACTTTGATTTGCAGGCCCAATCTCTCCTACTTCCTGTGTTGGTAGGGCCATTCTTATCTCATAGGGTCATACAAAAACAGATGGCTGCTGACCCCTGCTTTAACCAACAGTCTATTTGATGCTATATACTATGGAACAAAGATGTATCACAAATTTCCTGGGCAGCGAGATGGGTAAATGTGTGGACTTCATTGCGAAAGCACATTATTGTGAGTCTGCATTCTCTTGTTTAGTTACCTTGTCCTTTCTTCTCATGGCATTAGAAGGGACACTGTTTAAAAGCATGAAAAGCCTAATTTTCAGGAGTATTTCAAATGGCTGTCTTTTTTTAACTGTATAATTTTAACTCTATATAATATATAATAATAATTTTTAACTCTATAATAGAAATAATTAATTGTTTAATTAAATAAATTAATTTAATTCAATTAAACTCATTATAGGTTTAGAAATATTGGCTCTGATGAAAATACTGTCTCTGATGCCTGAGGACCTAGGTTCAAATCCTACCTCTGATACTTAATACCTATTTATTCTAGACAAATCACTAAATCTTCCTGAATCTCCATTTTCTGATCCACAAAGTGAAGTTGGTTCAGGGGTGGGGAACCTTTGACTGAGTGATGCACTTGAGGACCTAGAGGGCCACATACGGCCTCAAGGCTGAAGGTTCCCCACCCCTAGTTTAGTTGGAATATGATGTCTCTTCTAAACCTAGATCTGTGATTCTACTATGTGTAACTCAAACATATGTAAACTCAAACACCATTTCATCTGAGCCTCAAAATAATCCATGAAGTAAATTCTATGTTTATCATTAGCCTCATTTTGAGGCAGGCAGAAGTTAAGTGACTTGTCTAGGCAAACACAGCCAGTGAATGTCTGAGGCTGGATTTGAACTTAAGTCTTTTTGACTTCAAATTCAGTACTCACTTCGGTATGCCAAGCTACTTTAGAGAATTTTGCACATCATAAATGTTTTTTGAAAATATTTCATTTGAAATTCTATGATCCTAGGCATACCATTGAATTGTAAAATGAAGGTAAATAGATCTGCTTTCTACTTACTTGCAAAAACCTTAAAGATGCCATTTAAGCAAATCAAAAAAACAGCAACCCATAAACCTTTTGAGTACCTTGGGGAGAGGCTCTCTATGGGCTCACTGTATGCTATTAAATGCTTTGTGCTGGACCACCTGTGAGGCAGAGAGCTGAAGCTTTCAAAATAGGCCCAGCAAGCAGCTGCTCCCTGACCCCTGCTGCCAACTAGGGGGCCATTTTATGTGTGTACTCCATGTAGAAAGGCTGTAGGTCACCCATTTTTATCCACACTTACATGTAGGCCTTGCCATCTTTTCAACTGCTGGTGGAAAATGCAAAATAATTTTCTTTCTATATCTATTCTTACAAAAAGGGAGAAAGATGTGACCTAGAGTTTCATGTGCTTTCATGAGCCTTCCCATGAGGAAATCTTTCCACCATTGTAGGTTGACACCTTCTCTGAAACTTGGAGAGAGTTGCCCAAACCACTGAAAATGTCAAGTGACTTACTCAGGTTCACACTGCTTAGTCTTACAAATATTTGTGATAAAATTTGCTAACCTGCTAAGGTTTTCCTTGAGGAGTCAGCATTGATGTCAGAGGCACTATCTCTGAGTTTGTATTCAGTTAAAAGAAGTAAGCCTCCAGTGAAATGGAAGCCCAGCAGATTGCAGTAAAAAAAGTTAGTCCTATTTTGCACAGAATCAGAAATAGTGAGTTTTACCCAGTATACAGTCCCCATATATTTAAGAAATGCCTAAGCAGTGGTTCTTAGAGCTTGTGAACTTTAAAAGATATTGATAACTGTATTTCAATATTATTGGTTTCCTTTGCAATAGTCATTTAAAAACATTATTTTGAGAGGGGGTCCATAGGCTTCCACAGACTATCAAAGGGATCCCATAACACAAAAACGATTAAGAATCCTTGGCCAGGGGTGGCTAGGTGGTGCAGTGAATAGAGCACTGGCCCTGGAGTCAGGAGAACCTGAGTTCAAATTTGACCTTAGACACTTAACATGAAACTAGCCGTGTGACCTTGGGCAAGTCACTTAATTCCAATTGCCCTACCTTCCCCCTTCCAAAAAGGGGAAAAAAAAGAATCCTTGGCCTAAGCTAAGAGCCTGTCTGTAAGAAGGGAACTCCTTTTTGCTTTTTTTGTGTCCTCAATGCTTAGCACGGTGCCTGGTATATAGTTTAATAAATGCATTAGAACTAGGTCTGTAAAATAACCCCTCACCCAAACCCTACTCCACCCCTAACAACAGATAACTTGAAAAAAGTAGGAATTGTCTGGTGATTGACTGGGATTATGGGAGGATAGAAAGATGCTGGTGGGGGGGCCAAAAACAGGAGTGTAACAGGGGAAGACAGGAGGAGCCCCTATTGCTCTGCTGACAGGCAGGGTGGCTTCTATCAACAGGTGGGCTGCTTCATATTGGGACTGCTGCCAAGAGTGAGATGTTTCCTCCTGGTGGGCATCAGACTTTCATCACCTTCACTTGCCTACTCAAGTCTCTGGTCAGAGAGAGTCTCTCAAGTGACAGGAGCCTGCTGCTGTTGCTACAGCTACAGCTGGGGGCCTTTCCTTTCAAATTCTTAGGCCCTGACATTGGGATTAGGAGTTAGGAATTTGAAACTGATTTTAGAATTTCAATTTTGGAGACTAAGGGTGTGACATGTAAAATACATATGTGCATGCAATTTGAAAAATAGACATAAATGCATTTATACAGCAAAAAGAGCACCTGAATAAAGATTGATGCTGGTACTTACCAAGTTTGTATTTTAAAATTTAGTAATCTCTTTTCTTCTCCACACAGTAGGAGCACAGAAACCTTCAAGGATGTCATAAAAGTTCTGCAATTTTATTTTTATACTTATAATTTGGAGAACAGTCTTAACAGCTTTAATCCAAATTTAGTGCAATGCTCTGGGACTGTGCTGTGAATGCCAAGTTTCAATCCAGAGCAAATTTTTTTACAGCTGAGCTGGCAGGCCTTAAAAAGGTGCTGTCAAAATAGAAACCATCATTTCCAAAAGTTCTTACCTGTGTTACTACTAATGCCTCTGGGTGTGAAAACTGGGAGAAATATTAATGCTTAAAGAATTTTTGGGGAAAAAAAACATTGTTGCCATTTTTGCACCATTCAACTCTCTAGCCTCCTAAAACTTGGATTGGAGACCACAGATTGTCACAGAAGGAAAGAAAGAGTCTAATCTGATGTTTTCTGAAAAAAAAACATGGGAAAGAAAAGTCTGTAGGTGTTCATTTTTTAATGTGATAATTTATTTTTTCCCCAATTACATGTCAAAATAATTTTTTGAGTCCATTCATTTTTGATAAATCTCTGGGTCCATGTTTAGTCTGTTTTACAAAACTTAAAATTTTCACCTAAACTTCCTAAGCCTATTTCCTACCCATGTTCCTCTGAACCAAGAGAAACAAGTGAAATGTTCTTTGTTGTAACTGAGCCACCCTCTAGGAGTTAGTGTCTGCAGGCAAAGATTTCAGACATTCTATCTCCACTCCCTCTTTTCAACTAACAGGACCTTTCCCCCTCTAAAGCACTCTCTTAACTCTTTGTTCCTGATGTTTTGTCTCAGTAGCATTGATTCATTTCAGAAAGGAAAGCTCTGTCCTATCCTTTCTCCCATTTATTACTCTACTTTCCTCTTCTCCCCTTCCCCCAAGTCTCCTTTGCACTTTAGTCTAATATCTCTGTCTGGGTGCTTAGTTATAATGGTGCTGGGGGCACTGGGATGCATGACAAGAGAGGCAGGTGTTCCAAGCCTGGAAAGAGTCCTGGAGCTATATGGGACAGGCTTGACAAACAAATGTCCATTTCATGTCCCCCTTACTGCCTCATTTCAAATATACGATCCTTTGTGCTGTGACTTTACGGTGGCTTCCTAGTCATTCCTATGAAAGCCTCACTCCTGTAATGAGCATAAACCTGTCTATCTTGTAGGCTCCCTCCACCCTCAAAGGAACTTAACTATTTGCTTTCCTGTGTCCTTAATACTTTCCAGTATATCCACAGGGGAAATGGATTATAAAAAATGCTTTAGACAGGTGAAGTCAAGATGGTGGAGTAGTAAGGAGTACAGCCTAGTTTCCCCACCAAAACTCTTTCATGAAAATCTAGAAAACACATCAGACTGAATTCTAAATGGTAAACCCTAAGTCACAGAGAGTTATTTTTCTAGCCTAGTTTGGCTTAAGGAAAGACAGAGAGATCTCCATTTATAGGCCACAAGTTTTGACCAGGAACAAGTCAAAGTGAACATTCTAGTACCAATGGCCTGAAAGAGAACCAGGAGAGGGCACCAGAGTTGGAACCATGAGGGCCAGAAGAGATCTCAGGGGATTCTGAACTAGAGCAGGGTGCAGGAATGGGTGCCACATGACAGCTCTGTCACTCACTATTCGGTTCTGGGTCATAGATCCAGAGCAGAGAGGAGTGGTCCAATGGAGTGGGTTGCTAGTGGGCCCCTGTCTGCATATTAAGCAAGCAACTCATTCCAGAAGCAATCAGGAGTTGTATAGCTCTGATCACAGAAACTCATTTTTAGTCTTTAGTCCAAGGTGCAAGCCTACAGTAGAGTAACCAGGGAACACCTCTCAGACCAAAAGGAAATCTGAATCTGCAGAACCTTCTGGTTGGCAAATAGTGGCTGTCTTGCAATAGTTGACTGAAAGCTTAAGCTGAGAGACCCAAACCTGGATCTAGAACTTGCAGAACTCAGAACAGAGGGGCAATGAGCAGACTTTGCCCCAGATTGTTTCATTTTGGGAGCATTGAAAGCTTGTAGGCCTCCAGCTGAACTAGAAAAGAAGGATGTAAAAGGACAGAGATCAGGCCAAACATCCCCTCCCAGAAATGTGCAGAGCCCAACACTAACATCAAATTCAAAGTCAAAAAGTAGGTTGAAAGAATGAGCAAACACACAAAAAAGTATCCTACCATGAAGAGTTATTATGGCAATAGGGAAGCTCAAGAGAAACCTAGAAGAGAATGACTTCAAAACATTTATAAGCAAAGACTCAAAGGAAAATGGAGTTTGTACACAAGTAAAAAAACAGAATTCCTGAAAGTATTAAAATAAGGCTTAGAAAAAGAACTAAAAGTAATTTTTAAAACCATATGAGAATGGCACAGAAAAAAATGTGTGAAGAAATGACAGGTATACAAAAAAAGATATGAAAAGGGTATGAAAATCTAAATACTCCACCCAAATTAAAGTGGACCAAATAGAAGCTTAAGCTTTCATGAGACATCAAGAAATAATAAAACAAAGTCAAAAGACTGAAAACAATATACAATACTTCATAGTAAAAATAACTCACCTGGAAAAACATATTGAGAAGATATAATTTAAGAATCTTTGGAATACCTGAAAGCCATGACCAAAAAAAGAGCCTAGAAAGAAGTTATCAAGAAATCATAAAAGAAAACTGTCTAGAACATTTAGAGCTAGGAAGGTAAATTAGAAATGGTGAGAATCTACTGGTTACCTCCTAAAAGAAACCCCCAAGTGTAAATTCTCAGAAATATTTTAGGAAAAATCCAGATCTCCTAAGTCAAAGGAAAAAGTATTGCAAGCAGTCAGAAAGAAAAAATTCAAATATTGACACTCAGAGTCACACAAGATTTAGCTTAGAATATGAAATACAAGAAAACAAAAGATCCTGGCTTATCACCAAGTATCAACTTACCCAAAAAAGGAATATAAGCCTACAAGACAAAAAAATGTATATTTAATGAAATAGAAGACTTCTGAGAATTCCTGATGAATACACAAGAGCTGAGTGGAAAATTTGACATAGAAATATTTAAAAGTCCAAAGAAGAAAAATAGCTCAACATTAATTATAAGGGGCTAAATGAGGTTAAAATTTATATTTTCATGGGGAAGTCATACATATAGCCCCTCAGAACTCTGTCATCATCAAGGACCATAGAGGGAGTCTAATTTGACATGACCTTAAAAGAAGAATGGTAAGAGGAGGGAAAAGAATGAACTGAATGAAGGGGGAAAGGAGAGGAAGAACATTTGCACCTCAGTCTTATTAGAACTGGTCAAAAGAGCCAAGACTACATATAAAATTACACGTACTTGGGGTACAGAAATCCATTTCACCCAACAGAGAAACAAGAGGGAAAGACGTTGGGGAAATGGGAAATAAAAGGGATGGTAGATCATGGGTGGGATTAGTTAGAAGCAAAACAATCTCTTAAAAGAGAAAAATAGGGAAAAAGAGAAGGAAAAGTAGGAGAGAATAGTATGGAGGGAGATACATAGCAATCATAACTGTGAATCAAAATAGCATGACTCACCTGTAAAATTGAAGAGGATACAAGAATGGATTAGAAATCATAATTCAATAATATGTTGTTTATAGGAATCACACTTGAACAGAAAAATACACCCAGCATTAAATTAAGGTATGGAACAGAATCTATTATGCTAGTAAAAATAAAAAAGACAGGGTTATAGGTCAGGATTTCAGACAAAGCAACAGGAAAAAAATGGGCTTAAAATAAACTGGGAAACTACATTTTGCTAAAAGGTACCCTAGATAGTGAATTAATCCCAGCACTAAGCATATATGCACCAAATGTTATAACATCTGAATTTTTAAGGAAATTTTTAAATGTTTTAGGGAAAAATAGATAATAAATTTATAAATGTTGGGGGTTTCAATTCATTCCTCTCACATCTAGATAATTCTAGTCTGAAAATAAATAAGAACCTGAATAGAATTTTATAAAAATTACCTATGATAAATCTCTGGAGAATATTGAGTAGGAATAGAAAGAAGTATACCTATTTTTCAGCAGTGCATGGCATCTTCACAAAAATTAGCCATTAACCTCACTAAAAAGGAAGAAAAACAAAAATATTAAGTATATCTTTTATTGACCATAATGCAATAAAATTTTATTCAATAAGTGGTCTTTGAATTAAAAATTTAATATTAATGGGAAACTAAAAAACTTAGTCCTAAAGAATGGGTGGGTCAAGGAACAAATCAAAGAAACATTAAATCATTTCATTAAAGATAATGATGACAATGAGACAGCATAATACAAATTTTGGGATGTAGCCAAATCAGTACTTAGGGGAAAAAATTATATCTTTAAATGATTTCATCAGTAAAAGAGAGAAAGAACAGATAAGTGAATTTATATTGCAATTAAAAAATATACCCTAGAAAATCAACAAGTTGAAATTCTCAAATTAAACACCAAAACAGAAATTCTGAAAATCAAGGCTGATATTAACAAAATCGAAAGAGCAAAAAAACCCAACCCATTGAATTAATAAAGAAAATCTTTGTCATTGTTGTTGCTCAGTTATTTAGTTATGTCTGACTCTTCATGACCCCATGAACCTTTCTATTCTCCATTATTTCCCAAAGTCTGTCCAAGTTCATATTTGTTTCGATGACTATCCATCTGATCTTCTGCCATCCTCTGCCCCCCTTTTTTTTTGCCTTCAAGCTTTCCCAACATCATGATCTTTTCCAGTGAGTCCCACCTCTTTATGAAGTTTCAGCTTGAGTATTTGACCTTCCAATGAATAGCCAGAATTAATTTCTTTAAATATTGACTAATTTGATCTCCTTGCTATCCAAGGGATTCTTAAAAGTCTTTTATAGCACCACAATTCAAAACTGGCAATTCTGCAGTGCTCAGTTTTCCTTTTAGTGTAGCTCTCACAGTCATACATTGCTACTAGAAAAACTATAAATTTGGTTACATGGACCTTTATCAGTAAGATTATGTCCTTGCTTTTTTTGTTTGTTTTTTGTTGGAGGAAAGGTAGGACAATTGGGGTTAAGTGACTTGCCCAAGGTCACATGGCTAGTTTTGTGTTAAGTGTCTGAGGCCAGATTTGAACTCAGGTACTCCTGACTTCAGAGCCAGTGCTCTATCCACTGTGCCACCTAGCTGCCCCATGTCTTTGCTTTTTAGTATGCTGTCCAGGGTTGTCATAGCATTCCAAGTGTCTTTTAACTTCCTAACTGTAGTCACTGTCTGCAGTGATCTTTGAGCCTAAGAATATAAACATCTGACACTGCTTCTATTTTTTCTCTCCTTTTTTTGTTTGCCAGGAAATGATAGAAACAGTTGTTAAGATCTTAGGGTTGTTTTTTTTTTAATGTTAAGCTTCATGCCAGTTTTTATAATCCCCTCTTTCACTTTCATCAAGAGGTTTCTTAAATTTTCTTCACTTTCTGCCATCAGAGTACTATCATCTGTCTGTCTGAGATTATTGATAATTCTCTTGGAAACCTTAATTCTGGCTTTTGATTTATCCAGCCTGGAATTTCCTATGATATGCTCTGCATGTAAGTTAAATAAAGTGACAACATACAACCTTGTCATACTCCTTTTGCAATCTTAAAACAAGCAATTGTCCCATGTTTAGTTCTAACTGTTGCATCTTAATCAACATACAGATTCTGTAGGAGAAAAATATAATAATCTGGTATTCCAATCTCTTTGAGGACTTGTTATATTTTGTGATCCACACAGTCAAAGGCTTTAGTGTAGCCAATGAAGCAGAAATAGATGTTTTTCTGAAACTCTGTTGCTTTCTTCATAATCCAGTGAATGTTGGCAATTTGGTTTCTAGTTCCTCTGTCTCTTTGAAAAATCAGCCTGTTCTTCTACTAATTCTCAATTCACTTATTGCTGAAGCTTAGCTTAAATAATCTCAGGCTTAACCTTGATGGTGTGTGAAATAAGCACAATAATTCTGTAATTTGAACATTTCTTGGTATTGCCCTTCTTTATGGTTGATTTGGAAAATTCTCTTTTCCAATCCAATGACTACTATTGAGCTTTACAAATTTGCTGACACATTGAGTTCAACACTTTAACAGCATCATCTTAGCAGTTTTTAAGGGGAAAAATAGATAAATTGTAAGCTAACTTGATTTTTAAAAGAAAGAAGAAAATCAAATTTCCAATATAAAAAATTAAAAAGGCTAATTCATAATCAATGAAGAAGAAATATAAGAAACTATTAGGAACTATTTCATCCAAATATGTGAAATAATACTAACCATCTAAATGAAACGATTGAATATTTACAAAAATGTAAATCGCCCAGATTAACAGAATCAGAAATAGAATATTAAAACAACATTATCTTAGAAAAAGAAATTGAACCATAAATGAAATCCCACAGAAAAAAAATCCCTCCCACCAGAGGGATTTACAAGTAATTTCTTTCTTTTTTTTTTTTTTTAAGCGATGGGGGTTAAGTAACTTGCTCAAGGTTACATGGCCAGTTATTTCTGGGTGTGGTGCTGAGTGTCTGAGCCCGGAGTTTGATCTCCATCCAGGTCATCCCAACACTGGAGCCGGTGCTCTTACTCACTGAGCCACCTGGCCACCCCTAAGCAATTGGGGTTAAGTAACTTGCTCAAGGTTACACGGCCAGGTGTTTCTGGGTGGGTGCTAAGTGTCTGAGCCCGGGATTCGATCTCCAGGTTATCCTGACACTGGAGCCAGTGCTCTTACTCATTGTGCTACCTGGCTGCCCCTACAAGTAATTTCTACCAAAATATTTGAAGAATAATTAATTCTGATACTATATGAAATTTTGAGAAAATAGAGAAAGGAGTTCGACAGAACTCCTATGTATGACAGAAATATGATCTTCACACATAATCAAAAGAGAGTCAAAACTGAGAAAGAGAACTATAGACTAATATCCCTAATGAATGTTGATGTGAACATTTTAAGCAAAATATTTGCGGGGATACTACAGCAATATATTACAAAGATTATACACTATCACCAGGCTGGATGAATATAAGGAATGTGAGGGTGGTTTAAGATGAGGAAAACTATAAATATCATTCACCAATTTAGTAGCAAAACTAACAAATATCATATGATTATATTATTTAATTCAGAAAAAGCTTTTGATAATTCTTGTTAGGAAAGAACCCAGGAAGTGTAGGAATAAATGGATTTTTCCTTAAAATGATAAGTGGCATTTATTTAAAACCAAGAACCAGCATTTTTTGTAGTGGAGATAAGTTAGAGGACTTTCTAATATTATCAGAGATAAGACAGTTTTTTCATTATCATCATCATCATCATTTAATAATTTTCTAGCTATAGCAGTTAAACAAGAAACAGACATTGAAAGAACAAGGTTAGGCAAAGAAGAAACAAAATTATCACTTTTGCTGCATGGTATGATGAGTTACTTAGAAAACCCTAGAGAATCAACTTAAAAACTAATTGAAAAAATTAAAACTTCAGCAAAGTTGAAGGATATAAAATAAATTCGTACAAATCATAAGAATTTCTATATATTACCAACAAATCCAGTAGCAAGAGATAGAAAGAGAAATTCTGCTTAAATATAGACAGTATAAAATACTTGGGAATCTACCTGTCAAGATATACACAAAAACTAAATGAATGCAATTGCAAATCACTTTTTGCATAAATAAAGACAGATAATTAGGGAATTGTTAATTGTTTATATGTAGGCTGTCAATAAAAATGACAATGACACCTAAATTAATTTATTATTCAATGTCATACCAATTAAACTACCAAAGTATTACCTTATAGAGCTATTAAAGATAATAACAAGATTCATATGTAAGGATAAAAGAACATCAAGGAAAGTAATAAAAAAAAAAACCCAAAAGTTCTGAGGAAGAGGCTCTGGAAGTACCAGGTCTCAAACTATACAAGAAAGTATAACTATTTTTTACTGCATAGGAATCAAAAGTTTGATCAGTGGAATGGATTCAGTATATAATATGTGGAAGAAATGAGTAGAATAGCCTAGTGTTTGATAAATCCAAAGATCCTAGTTATTAGTGCAAGAACTCATTACTTGTCAAAAACTATTGGGAAAATTGCAAATCAGTATGGCAGAAATTGGATAAATACAAATCTCACACTGTATTTCAAGATAAGCTCTAAATGAATACATGAGTTAGACATAATTAGACATAAAATAGACATAAAAGGAAATAAATTAGATGAGCATAAAAGAAGTTACCTGTCAGACCTATGTATGGTAGAAATTTTATTACCAAATAAGATATGTTCATAGCAGGTAAAATGGACAAATTTGATTATATAAAATTAAAAATTCTTTTTGCACAAAACCCCCAGTACAGCTAAAATTAGAAAAGAATCAGTAAATTTGGAGGAAATCTTTGCATTAGGTTTTCTAATAAAGTTCTTATTGCTAAGATACACAGGGAAGTGAGCCAAATTTATAGGCAAAAGAATTATTGCCCAATTAATAAATAGTCAAATGATATGAATAGGCAGTTTTTAGAGGAAGAAATTCAAACTATCAATTCACCAATGATTAAATAAATGTAAATTAAAATAACATTAAGGTACCACCTCATACCCATCAGTCTGGCAAAGCTGACAAAAAAGGAAAATGACAAATGTTAAGAGGTACATTAGTGCACGGTTGGTGGAACAATGGACTGGTCTAGGCATTCTGGAATGTAATTTGGAATTATGCCCCAAAAGCTATTAACTGTACATTCCCATTGACTCTAGGTTTATACCACAAAGAGATCAAAGATTAAGGCAAAGGACCCAGAAGTACAAAAGTATTTATAGCAGCTCTTTTCATGATGTCAAAGAATTGGAAACTGAAGGGTTGCCTATCAATTGACAAATGGCTAAATATGTATATAATGGAATACTACTTAGTAAGAAATTATGAAGGGAATGGTTTCAGAAAAGCATGGTAAGACTTAGGTGAACTGATGCAAAATCAAGTGAGCAGAACCAGGAGAATAATTTGTGCAATAACAATAATACTAGAAAGACAACTTTGTAAGACTTAGGACTCTGATCAACCCAATGGATCACAGTTCCAGATGATTCATGCTGAAACATGTAAACATGCTGTCTACCAACAGACAGAGAGTTAATGAACTCAAAGTGCAGATTGAATTATCTCTTATCTCTGTCTGTATATATGCATTGTGCATATACAAACATGCATGCATATAGTAAATGGCCAATGAGGGAATTTCTCTTTCCAGACTAAACATATTTCTTTTTTTTTTTCAAATCAGACCAAGGATTTTATTTATTTATTTCTTGCATTTAAAATATTCTTCGATGACATCTTTGGCCTGAGATTCCTTGCCATAGTCCTTAACAACAACGCAACTGCAGCCAACCACTTTACGGGTCTTTCCCTCTCTGTCACTTTTACAGAGGCCTACCCATTCACCCAACTTCTTGTTGTCATCAACCTTGATCAAGTTGATTTGATGCTCAGCACATAGGGCCTCAACCAACTTTACATACATAGGTTCATCACAGTTGGAAGTAAGTACACAAAGATGGGCTTGGCGTTGTTCAAGGCTTTGGCAGCTTCACGAATTCCACGAGCTAGACCAGCGTGGATGAGTGCGGTCTTCAGCACTTGTAGAGCGGTGTTAACGTCCATTACACCTCCAGCAGCAATGCCTTCCTCGGCCATGGCAGCAGTTCACAGGTGAAGCTAAGTCTTGAAAGCACCCGGGAGCCTCTGCCTCCCGCTCAGGGAAAGAGCCTAAACATATTTCTAATGGGTTTGTTTTTCTTGCTTTCTCAGTGGGTAGAGGATGTAGGAGTGAGAGGGAGAGAATTCAGATCTAAAAATAAATAAGATGGAATTAAAAAAAAACCACTGACTTACTCCACCTACTTTAATAAGTTATAATTCCATCTTGTATCATACACCACAACGAATTCAAAACAGATACATCGACTGAGTATAATAGGAAGCAACACCAAAAAATTAGAAGGTACTAAGTTTGGGTACTTTCACAACTATGGTGAAAGGGACATAATTCTTAAGTAAATGAGAAATAAAGGATATCATAAAAGAAAATTTTACTACATTAAATTAAAAAAAATTGACATGAATAAAGTCAGCAAAGGAAGATAGAATTGTAAGAGAACCAGCAGAGAGGAAGAAACATTTTCATTAAATATCTTTGATAAAAGTGTAATATCCAAAATATATAAATGATTGATGCAAACATACAGGGTGTCCCAGAAGTTTTACTGCAGGCCCTCAACTTTCCTGATTGTCCAATTCTCATGCTAGCTATGAACAAATCAGCCAAAACTGAGATTTGTGAACAAATATATTGAATGAATTAATGAATTTAAAAGCATTTATTAAGCACTTATGTGTAAAACACTATGCTAAGGACTGGGGATACAAAGAGAAAAAGAAGATAGTCCCTTTTCTCAAGGATCACACATTCTAATAGGGAGACAGTAGATATGGAAGATTTTAGCTGTCAGATGGAAAGGTCCACTGATAAAATCATAGCAGTTTATGATGCTGAATAATTTTCAGGGCTAAGAAACCTGGTGGCAAGACCTTTCATCTCCGAGTCTCCAGAATCTGTGACTATAGCAGCAGTAGTTACCAGGTTGCCTCTCTATGGGAGATACTTCCCAGGATTGTGGCTGAGGTCATTGGACTGGAAGCTCCTTTCCTATTATGCTTACCTTGCAGATGAATAACCCATCTCTGAGACTCAGCTGTGAGATTTTACTCCAAAGCAGCACCAGTAAATTTCAGTCTTTCATGCTTAAACAAATGACATCATTAAATAAGTTATTTCTACTAACATTTATTTCCTTAATCCTCGAGGAGTAAATGCCAGAATGGGGGGGGATGTAGGAAATTCTTCTTTTATCCATCCCTTCCTAGTAGAAGATTCTTCTTTTATCCATCCCTAGTAATCATCTAGCTTTGTGTGTCATTTTCCACATCTATTACAAAAAAGGGGGTTAGATGAGAATACTTCCAAATTTATATTCCATCTCTGTAATTATGATTCAATATGATCCAATACTTAGAATTTTGTCTTTTTCCCAAATCTGAATTATAGGGTTAAGTGTGACATAGGTCTGGGTTTGTCAGTACATTTCTTTTCCATAGTTGTTTTTAAAACTATGACAAATAAATTGTGTTTGTACTTAACTCCATTTTTATGACCTCTGTGTGTTTGGAGGGCTTAGATAATATTGAAATTCATATCTCCTGTAGTATTTCCCTTAGGTATGAGAAACAGGGAAGAGGTAGATAATG
This sequence comes from Petaurus breviceps papuanus, assembly GCF_028583685.1. Classification (NCBI taxonomy): domain Eukaryota; kingdom Metazoa; phylum Chordata; class Mammalia; order Diprotodontia; family Petauridae; genus Petaurus; species Petaurus breviceps. Next base: position 1,034,350 of record NW_027187345.1, read on the forward strand.
CAGTATGGCATAGTGAAGGGAGAGCTAGCCTTAAAGGCAGGAAGGATTGTATTCAATGCCTTCCTTTGACTATGTAAGTTCTCTCAGGGCAATCACTTAACCTTAGTGCTCTAGACAACTCTTTAAGATTGTAAGAGGCAGAAAAGGTGCTATTCTGCATTGGTATAGAGGATTTAATTTTTGCTTTTTTTATTTTGGATGGGGGAGGGCAGGGCAATTGGGGCTAAGTGACTTGCCCAAGGTCACACGGATAGTTTCATTTTAAGTGTTTGAGGCTGGATTTGAACTCAGGTCCTCCTGACTCCAGGGTTGGTACTCTATTCATTGTGCCACGTAGATGCCCCTGTATAGAGGATTTTATCACTCCAGAGTTCCCTCTGCCAATGAAATCTCAGGTCTATTTCCCTACCCCTATGGAGAACAGGACACAGTTATTACCTTCAAGGAATATACAATTTATTTGGGAAATATTGGCCTGAATATGACCTGCCCATCCTCATCATGTCTGACTTTTATGAATCTGAATATGGTCTATAGTCAGTTTGTCTTTTCATTTTATACTTCCATGTTTTTTTTTCTCTCAAAGGGATCTCATTTTAGGAATAGCTCATATTGCTGCTGGCTTATATTTAGACTAATATAATGAGCACCATAGTCTCCAAAGAATAAAAAAATCAGCATCATTCTGAAGGCAATAGAAAGGCACATGGTAGGTAAAAGTTGACTGGGACACAGTTTATATCAGGAATAATAAAGGAGAAATGCAGTAATAAGGGTGTTATCAAAGAAATGTATGAATGGAAAACAAAATGGACTAGACATGCGTCTAAAGCATGGGAAAAACCAAAGGACAATCCTTTGTGCTCCGTTGGTATCTTTGTGATGTCAAAAGATGTAGCAGATATAGCAGACTTATAGGGGCCATGGAAAAAAATCACATGGGTTAGGGAGTGGCATATTCAGATCGATGTTATTAGGAATATCATTGAACTTTGACTTGATCATTTGGTATCCTGGAACATCCTTTACTTGTTTCTAAGTGGCTCTGAGTTGTTGATACAACCTATTATTATGATTTGGCATGCTTACTGATAAATTAGAAACAGCATCCCCAATTAACAGCACAACCAGCAACTTGTGCAGCTCTGTGGGATTTAGTGAGTGTAGAGCATTCCCAGAAAATCTCTTTGAATGAATCTGATCTCTTAGCCTAATTATAGTAGGGCTGAAGTCCATTTGTACATGTTTTCTTTAATGCCTTTACTGTCTTTCTCCATCCTAGATCTGAGATGCCTCAGTCAAAAAAAAATGTGCCTATTATGTTCTAGACCCTATGTTAGGCATAGAAGTATTCAAAGACAAAAGCAAAATGAAAACTTCACTCAAGAAATGATTGTCTAGCCAGGGGGGGGAAATATATATATATATATATACACACACACATATATATATATATATATAGTACATACATGCATACATTCATACTACACACACACACACACACCCATATATATATATACCCACAATAGATATGAGGTCATTGATGGGGGGAGGCACTGGCAGCTGGAGAGAGCAGGACAGGCTTCACATAGAAGGTGGAGTTTGAGCTAAGCCTTATGAAGACTATATATTAAAATTAATTTAAAATACAAAAATAAAAAGGTAAAAAAACTGCATACTAATATTTGACTGAACCAAAAAATATAATAGTAAATAGAGTACTAGATCTGAAGTCAGGAAGGATTGAGTTCAAATTCCACTTGAGACACTCACTATCTAATTTATGTTGGGCAAGTCATGCAATCTCCTTGTTACTCAATTTCCTTATATGTAAAATGACGGTATTGGACTCTGCCCCTAGAGTTAAGCTTAAAATCCGTGATCCAAACATAATACTATGATCATACTCTTTAGTTTATTGATTCCATTCTAGGGGTTATTTCTAAGATCCATTCCCAAGGGTGTTATCACAAGTGGGGGGATCTATCTATCCAAATGGAATTCTCTTATGATATAAACAAATATCACATAAGTCTGCAAAGAAATATGGAAATTACATTTTAAGTGATGCAAAGTACTGGCAGCAGAATAAAAACTGCAACCAGATTTTTAAAACTTAAAAAACAAATGACAAAAATACAGCATGTCCCAAAAGTCTCAGCTAACACTAAGTCTTTTGGTACCACTAAAACTTTTTGGGACACCCTATTTAAGTGACAAAAGTGCACTGCTGAATTTGGAAAAGGAAACAGAACATAGGAAATATTGCTATTGTTTTGCTAACATGTCTATTATTTTTCTTTCTTTTTTTTTTGGAGGGGGGAAGGCAAGGCAATTGGGGTTAAGTGACTTGCCCAAGGTTACACAGATGGTAAGTGTCAAGTGTTTGAGACCATATTTGAACTTAGGTACTCCTGACTCCAAGGCTAGTGCTCTATTTACTGCACCACCTAGCTGCACTCATCCATTATTTTTCTAGTGAAAATGTAAAGAGATTAAATGTAAATTTTTATTTGAATATTTTATTGATATTTTGTTTATTTGTTTTTGTTGGTTGAGTTATTAAGATTATAATAAATAAATAAGAGAATGGAGGGTGATGAGACTTACTGTTTTTATTGATTGTATACTAGTTACTGCTTATTGTACTGGAATTCAAAGGTAGAAGCCAAAAGAAGGTGTCTATTACATAGGACAAGGTGCATTATCTGTTTGGGAAGAAGATGGCAGATGTCTTGATGGGTGTAAAATCACAACAATTCTAGGAACCATTGAAAATTTCCAGTCTGAGCTGTGAGTTTGTGGTTTGTCACTTAGTTTTAGACTTTCCAAAAAAATCATGTCTTTAAAGAAACATATTCACAGCAAAAGGCTATGGAGAAAAGCCAGGCACTTAGCTTATCTCTGGTTGTTGGCGGGCTTGGAAAAACAACTTCCAACTGATTTTCAGACACAGCCTTTGCAATCAACAAATATTGTCTGAGTACTGCACACACACATACAGGATTTCTTTGAAACAAAACTTCTGAAATATATGATGTACTCTTCAGGGAGCTATTGGACCCTGCTTATTCATAGATACATAAATAGGATTAAGTGGTTCTTAATTTAGTCTTGTGAATGTGCTTTGAACTCTTTAGAAAAAACAAAAAACTCTATTTAATAAAAAAAAAACCCAACCAGATCTAATAAATAGTTTCTTACCAGTCTCTCAAAGAAGGTAAGATTTTAATCTAGGTAGATAATAAATAATATTGGTTTCAGTTATTTAGAGGGCCTATAACTACTTGGGTGAAGGAAATTTGTAGTTTTTTTCTTTTTTTGTAATTTTTAAAATTACAATTTATTTTTTCAGCTCACAAACATTTATTTTTTCCCCTTTTACTTCTCCCTTCCTTGGAAAAAGACAAAGGAAACCTTTCACAACAAACATACATAGTCAAACAAAACACTGAATAATCAAAAAAAATGTGTGTTTCATTATGCTGATTTAGTCTATCACCAAGGGCTGTCAAAATTTTCATCATAATTCAGTTCAAATTGTGGTTGATCATTGCATTGATCCTAGAATTTCAGAGCTGTTCAGTTTTACCCTTGCTATTATTATAGTCTAAGTTGTTCTTCTGGTTCTGTTGACTTCACAATGCATCAGTTTTTTTTTTAAAATCTCAGGTTTCTCTGAAATAATTTCCTTCAGCTATTCCCCAGTTGATGGGCACCTCCCTTAGTTTCCAGTTCTTTGCTATAAAAAGAGCTACTATAAAATTTTTTTGGTACATGATGGGTCCTTTCCCTTTTTTTTTTCAAGGATGATAGATTTAGAATTAGAGGGGACCTCATTTTATAGATGAGGAAACTAAGTCAAGGGAGGTTAGATGACTTACCCAAGACCACTCAGGTAGATAATAACAGGAATGGGATTCAGACATTGATGAGTTGAAGAATGTAGAGAGGAAGACAACCAAGATAGTGAGGGAATTTGACACCATTACCCATGGGAAGAGGGGGAGATGAAAAAAAGAAAAAAGATAGAGGGTATCTATAGAACAATTGTCCGTGAACATTTATGGAAGAAGGAAGAGACTTGTTTTATTTGTACCCTGAGAGAACTAAGAATATTGTTGGGAGTTGCAGAGGCAGATTTTAGCTCAGCATAACAATAGTTTCTGTAGCAGCAAGCACCCTAGCATACCCAGGATGGCTGCTAGTACAGGTTCTTTGATCTGCTTTTCTAAAGGAAAGCTACTCAAAAAGGGTTAACAATCTTACTTTAATCATACATATGTCATTCACTTAGTTCAGGGGAAAAAGTCAGCATCCTGAACTTCAGAGAATACAAACAGAAATTACAAGCAGACAAAAAATATAGAGAGAAAATAGCATAATCCAACAGACCAACAGACAGGGTTTCTAACTGTCTGACCATTACATACATACAGTGTTAATTACTGGAGAGAGAAGCACCAATATCTGGGTTTTCAAAGCTGGGGGGGCTCAATGGCTGCTCAGAGTCTCATCTGACCAAATCACACAACTCTTCCCAAAGTGAGCCCCAAAGCAAAACCTCACATCAGGGTATATATAGTCTTCTCCAGGGTCAGAGGACATCACAACCTTCATGATGCACTGCCTTATTACAAAGCAACAAAAGGTTGCCTTTCTGGAAAAACAAGCTTCCCCTAAGGAAACTTTTCTTGTTGGGCTCCAAGTGAGGCCCATTAAGAGTCAAGGAAGATCTTCAAATTCCCTAGACCTATTAAGGGGCAGGGAAGATTTTCGTATTTCCTTACCATTACAGTTTCTAAAGTAGAATTGTTATCTAGGAAAATAGTAAATTACTCAGCACTATAAATCTTTAAATAAAGTCTTGATGGCTACTTTGAGAGATTTTTTTTGTTTTAAAAATTTTTAATTACATTTTTTCAATCAAGAAAAATCTAGCTTCTTTCCCTTCCATCTCCATCCCCTTTTACCTCCCCTGTTTTTTTTTTTTTGCTCTACATGCACAATCATATTAAACATATTTCCACATTAGTCATAGGTTACTTTTTTATTTTTATTTTTTTAAAGCAATCATGGTTAAGTAACTTGTTCAAAGTTACACGGCCAGATGTTTCTGGGTGAGTGCTAAGTATCTGAGCCTGTATTTGATCCAGGTCATCCCGACACTGGGGTCAGTGCTCTTACTCACTGTGCTACCTGGCCTCCCCCATAGTTTATTTTTTTTCCCCTAAGCAACTTGTGTGTTGGTTATTTTTTAGATCACATTCAGTGCTGCTTCTTTTCTTTTACTCTGAAATTGTGCTTGGTGTTTGGGAAACTGGGGTTTCATCAGGCTAAACCACAGCTCAGTTCTATTACAGGTCACTTGGACCAGAAAGTCACATAATCTACACACATATTACAGTTGAGTTAGTCTTACTGAAGGTGTCAGCAGATGTGAATCCAATTTTAAGTCTTTTAAATCCACTTGGTTTTGGAGTAGGAGGGAACCTGGAAATACTTGTTTCTGTCATTCATGTGGCAGGCCTCCTGAGCTCCATCCAATCCTCTGATCAGACTCTTCTGTGTGGGGTATAGATCCAATTGGGATGTGTTTAAAGATTGTTTTTTTTTTTAATTTAATTTTCTTCCCTCCTTTGTGTTTTTAGCTAGCCTCATAGAAGAGAATTTCTCTTGATTTTGTATTATTGGAATATGGAACTGCTGTAGATACTTTATGCCTCTCAAGTTGAATCCTAATATATGCAAATACATATATGATAATCTTTTGGAGTAGGGGCAAAATGAATACAAATGATCAGAAATCCCTATTCGGATGTTGGAGAGCTGGGTTAAATGCCTTTTAAAAACTTTCTCTTCTGGGAACCAAGACTTCATGGGGGTTCTATGTGTGTTTTCTCTGAAACTCTGCCTGGGGGGAAAAAGTCCATAGGAAAAGTCTGTTTCCTTTTGTATGGAGCAATGGTCACACCCAGTGGCCAGTTAGGTTAATCACATATATGTATTCCCTATGGATACCTGCGGAGGCTGGCCAAGCCTCCATCACTTTCTCAAGTGGGAGACAGGCATTGAATTGGGATAGTAGCAGTATTGCCTAGTGAAATGGAGACACACTACCTCATTTTTTTCTTTGTTTCCAAAATGTAAGGCTTGAGTAGAAGAAAAAGAGTCTCACACCATTCAGGATGGGAACAATAGGAGAATTAAAAGTCATTGGTCTCCCACAGTGTCTGCTATTCTTTAAATTAGGACCCATGGATATAATAGGGTAGTTTCCCCCCCCCCCCCCCCCCCCAATCTTTAAGGGCAGGTTGAAACAAAGAAGTAGGCCTACTTCCTTTACCCCCTTATTTTAATTCATTTTCTTTTCTTTGTGGAATAATTTAAACACTTTGAACACTGAATGATTTAAATTTTTTGTCAGGCAGGGGCATTATCAGGTAATCTGGAAAAAGAAAAGGACCACCCTTTTAGAATGCAAATAAGTCCAAAAGTATCATTTAAATAATTTTTTAACCGTGTGTATCAACTCCAAATGGTAGCATCCTCCATTAGCATTACAATGCCACCCTTGTTTTCTCTCTCTTAGCAGAGATTGTTTGTTAAGGTCCCTGTTTTCAATTAGTGGCAGCAGATGACTCACTTGTAGAAACACTGGGACTATTTGTGACTTGTACTGTGTGTTAGGGTGCCGAATTTGAGTCTAGGGGAGATATCTCCCTAAATGAATGCCCACTTGACTCCTTTTTGGAGAGAGGCTGTCACTTTTGTGCTTCCTTGGCTTATAGACTATTTTGTTTTTCCATTTCTTATGTGGTCTTTTTAGTTTCTCATATGGTATTGTGATTTCACATCAGATATTTATGTTCAGAAAATAGAAACCATCCTGAGTATCAGTCAGACTTGGATTCTATTCTAGTCCTAGCTCTGAGCCTAACTATGTGTGTGACTTTGGCATATTCAATTTTTCCCCTTAGCCTTAGTTTCCTTTTTCTGCAGAATGAAGGAATTTCAATAGATGATCTTTATTATTCCTTGAAGCATTAGGAGTCTGCGTCTCCGAGGTGAAATCTGAAATCTTTGCTCTTCTCCTTACTGTTCCCAAGCCCTAATGACCCACCTACCCTTTCTGCCTTTAGCCCCACAACTGATTCTTTTCTACTTGAAGCTTTTCTTTTCCCTTAAAATAGATTTTTTTTTTACCAAAAAAATTAGTCTTTTAAGCCTTGGGCATTCTCCCTCCCCCCCTCCCCACCATGTCACTATTTCTCTGTGATTTCTACTTTTAACCAGGATCCATTGCCAAATATCATGTGTGGGTGGGGTGTGTGTGTGTGTGTGTGTGTGTGTGTGTGTGTGTGTGTGTGTGTG
>NW_027187345.1:1041733-1072441 GCF_028583685.1 Petaurus breviceps papuanus
GTGTGTGTGTGTGTGTGTGTGTGTGTGTGTGTGTGTGTGTGTGTGTGCGTTTCTCTTATTACTGTAAAACTGCTCCTCTGTTCTTGTGCAGAACATTTCAAAGCTGATGTTCAAACGATGCATTCTGGATTCAAGTTTTAGAGATGGGAACTTAAATATTTTATTATATATGGAACACTAGCTCTACAAACCCTTCCCACAGACACTGAGTGTTGTTGTTGTTGTTCAATCATGTCTAGCTTTTCATGACCCCATTAGGCGTTTTCTTGGCAAAGATACGGGAGTAGTTTGCCATTTCCTTCTCCAGTTCATTTTACATATGAGGAAACTGAGGCAAGCAAGTCAAGTGACTTGCCCGAGGTCACACAGCTGGGAAGTGTCTGAGGTCAGATTTGAACTTAGGAAGATGAGTCTTCCTTACTCCAGGGTCAGCACTCTAGCCACTAGACACCGAGTTTCCCCTGAGTATTGTTACTGTTTCTTTAAGAGGGAATAGGATCTTGGCAAGAGTTACATATGGAAGTTTGCCCACACTTACTTATTATCTTTCCTCTTCTCTATCCAGATTTTCTGAACCTATATTTTAAGCCCCGGAGTAAGTCCCATCTGTACAGCTTTTCGAACTTAAAGGGATTGTCAGGTCTATCCCCCTTTCTTCCACAGATAGGCAATGGAAGGGAAATGACTTGCCCAAGTTTCTGTTATTCTAAATCTTGCTCTTTCTATTATATTACTCTGTCTCCTCCCTGAGATGATCTCTGATGACTCTATCCTGAAGTGATTTCTCCACACTCTAAACTTTTACAGCATTTATTGTCTTTACTTTTTAGTTGCTGTTCAGTTATGTTGTAGTCATGTCTGATTCTTCATGACCCCATTTGGGGATTTCTTGGCAAAGATATTGGAGTGGTATGCCATTTGTTGTTCCCTTCTCTAGCTCATTTTACAGATGAGGAAACTGAGACAAATAGGGTTAGGTGACTTGTCCAGGGTCACATAGCTAAGATGTGTCTGAGGTCAGATCTGAACTTAGGAAGATGAGTCTTCCTGACTCTAGACCTTGCAGTGAGTCACCCAGTTGCTCCTATGGTCTTTACTACTCATGTGGAATTTATCATATGCTTTGTAGTCTTGACATCTGTTTGGGTTTGAGTCTTACCTCTTCATGAAGATTTCAGGTTCCATGTAGGCAGGTTTCATATGATCAAAGCCTCATAATTCTGAGTTGGAAGGGACCTGGTAGGTACAAAGATGAATACGTGATAATTTTGGGAGTAGACAGTACTAGTTATTTGGGGAGATCATGAACAGCTTAAGGTGGCAGGTGGAACAGAGTTGAATCTTAAGGGAAATAAAGGTTTTTGAGGAAGCAGAAGTGAGGATGGAGTGAATTCCTAACAGGAGGGACAGCTGGTATAAAGGCAAACAGAACCACTAACTTGTCCCCAAATTTATCACTCCACTGTCTCCTTGTTCAAGGTCTACTCTCTCCTCATCTCCAACTCTCAGAATCCTTGTCCATTCAAGACTCAGATCTCTCACCTCTTGCTCTATAAAGTTTCCCCTGCTTCCCCTTATTATCAAGTACTTGCCCCCCTCCAATTTACTTATTGAGGACACATGTATCCATTGAACTTGCCAGTAGAAAGTAACCTGCTTGATGCCTTTGAATTCCTTTTGCCTAATGACATCTTGAGCACAAATAGTTCTCAATAAATATTTGTTGATGGACTGATGCTGAGTCAAGTGAGAAGAGCCCGAAGAACATTGTAAATAGTAACAGCAACATTGTGTGATGACTAACTTTGATAGACTTACCTCTTCTCACCAATGCAAGGATGTAAGCTCCAAAAGGCTCATGATGGAAAATGATATCCGTGTCCAGAAAAAGAACTATAGAGTCCGAGTGCAGAGGGAAGCAGACTATTTGCTCTCTCTTTTTTTCTTCTTTCTTGTGGTTCCTCCCATTGGTTCTAATTCTTCTTTACAACATGACTAATGTGAAAATTAATATGAATGTAGAGGTAGAGCCTGTATCAGACTGCATGCCATCTTAGGGTTGGGGGAGGGGAACAAGGAAGAAAATTTGGAACTCAAAATCTTATGGAAGTGAAAATTGAAAACTAAAAATAAATTAATTTAAAAAATGAATATTTATTGAATTGAGGTTGGAGTTCTTAGCCCTGGCTGTATAGCTGGGAGACAGAATGTGCTTAGTGATAGTGTATGAGCTACTTTTAGCCATTGTAATAGAACATTGCGGCCTGCAGCCATTTTGAGGAAGGAGTGGCTAGGGGCGACTCATCCTCCTTAGAATCCAGGATAAGTACTAGAGAGGGTCACAAGGGACAACTCTGCTTCCTTAATTGCCTTAGGAGGACAGGTCGTTGAGACCCATAAGGACAAAAGAATTGGGATCATTTTTTACTGATGGCACAAACTGAACTCTGAAAGTGTTTGGAAACATTTCAATTATCTTCAGTGAAATTAACTGGTCAAGAGAAAACAGACCATCATGATGGAAAAACAAAGATGGTTTTGCCTGGATATACTTGACAGTTTTACCCAGTATGAAAGCTGTGAATGTGATTTTTAAAAATATAAACTTTCTTTAGAAGCTCCTATAAAACATTTCTTATATTGTCCTTAAAAATAAAAAAAAATCATTGGGGCTGTGTGAAATAGCTTCTATTTAAATAAATTTTCATTCCTTCCCTTCCTTAAAACTTTTTTTGAGAAACCACTTTTTTGGGTGGTAAAGGGGAGGAGATTATCATTCTATACCACACACTTATAGTTATGGCATCTAGCCAAGCATGGATCTGAATTGCTGACATACAATGAAGAAGGTCCTTGCATTATTTCTAGCAATAGTGGACATTTCACAGGGTATGATTTTTCAGGCCTACTTTTACTGACTTAGAGATTTTGGATAACCTATCCAAGCATTTAATTATCTGTTCAAATTGAACTTTTGAGATAGCCTTTTGGGGTGGGTAGGTGGTGTAGTGAATAGAACACTGGCCCTGGAGTCAGGACAACCTGAGTTCAAATTTGGCCTTAGACACTTAACACTTACTAGGCCTGTGACCTTGGGAAAGTCACTTAACCCCAATTGCCCTGCCTTCTCCCCTCCAAAAAAAAAAAAGAAAGAAAAGAGATAGCCTTTTGAGATCTTTAAACCCATCTCTATGTAAATTATGGTCAAGAAAGTCTATATTAGAAGGAGAATGCTTTGAATGCTTCTTGAGCTTTGCTTTTTGATTCTTGCTTGTATGATTCAAGGGAAATTGATGGTGTACCAGCTGTGCTGAATTTGGACACATTTGAATATACCTTGAAACACTTGTGTCTCTTAGAGTCAGGTTTGCAATTATTCTACTAAAAAGCTCTAAAACAGCATCAACAAAGCCTAATATGATGCCAGTGAATTCTTAGTGGTTCCCAACATCACAGAACAAAGGAACAGGAATGAACACAAGAGGTGTGTTGTCATAGAAATGAAATGCTGCAAAAATCAAACCCCAGCAAAGCAAGCTCAGATTGTAGGAGTTCTCATGCTTTTTTCTTTTAGTGACATTGGCCTATAGGTTCCTGTATCTTGTCCTTCCCTAAACTCATAATGCAGTAGGATTAAAGGATATTTATCTTGAGGTAGAAATCTTGTTGAATTTAGTATCCGCCATGGAAGGGATAAGATTTATAATAAGAGACAGCTAGAGGGCACAGTGAACAGAACACTGGACCTGGAATCTGGAAGACCTGAATTCTCACCTGGCCTAGGATACTTGCTATGTGTCCCTGGGCAGATCACTTAGCCATTTCTGTCTTAATTTCCTCAACTGTAAAATAGGTATAACAACAGCACCTACCACTTGGAAGAGAAAATGAAATAATATTTGTTAAGTATGTTGCTAACCTGAAATCACTATATACATGCTAATAACTATTATTATAACAAAATTATTATTATTATTATTAATGTGCCCAGTTCTCACATTTTATAAGGGACATTGACAAGATAGGAAGCATCCACAGAATATTAACAAAAATGGTAACAGAAATCAAAACCATGCCAGACAGAACTGGTGATGTTTACCTTAGAGAAACCTTGGGGGCTGAGGGAAAGGACAAAATGTCATCTTTCAAATATTTAAAATACTGTCATATAGAAATAGTATTCAACTTCCTCTTTGATGGGATGTGAAATTAGGACCAATAAATAGAAATAGTAGGGGGAGTAAGATTTTGGCTAAATATATGAAAGAATTGCCTAATAATTGAGCTAACACAAAGGTGGAATTGGTTGTCTTGGAAAGTAATGAATTTCTTATCACTGAAAGTCTTCAAGAGGAGACTGGATGACTATTTTTCTGGGGTATAAAATAGATGTAATTAATAAATTAAATAGGTGTTGGACTGGATGACCTCTCAGGTTCCTTCCAACTCAGAAATTTGATGATGCTGTAATTCTGGTAAAAGAAAATGACTATAAACAGACAACCATCCTAAAATTGGATGTGTTCCTCAATACTGCTTCTAGGCCAAAATGTATTAAGTCAGCTCAGATCAAAACCCCCCATCAGCATTTGTGAAATTAGGAACATGCTGTTTTTGGTCTGCTTGGCAAATATAAAGTGTTTTATTTTTGGTAGCGTTGGATCATTTGACCAATAATATAGTCATATTATATTAATATGTTGAGAGGGGTTCTGGGTTTGGATTTAGCAAACCTGAGTGACTTAATCTCTATGTCTTTGAGAAAGAAACTTAACCTTTTCTGAAGCATGCCTGAGATGTTTCTTTCCTTCATCATCTCAACATGCTGGAATCCTGAATTTCCTTCAAAGCCATGTGTGTCAACTACCCGGCCTTTCCTGATCCTTGTCCTACCTCCCTCTCCAACAACTGTGTATTTTCTTGTTATATTGTATATTAATTCTCTGCCATTTCTCCAACTACAATAAGATGTTTCTTGAGGGTAGGGATTGTTTCATGTTTTTCTTTTTATTTCCACTGCCTAACACAGTGTCTTGCACATAGTAGGACAAGAGTTCTTAATCTAAAGTCTGGGAATTAAAAAAAAATTCATAACTGTATTTCAGTATAATTAGTTTCCTTTGTAATTCTGTGTATTTTAATTTATGCATTTAAAAACATCATTCCAATAAGGAGTCCATAGGCTTCTGCAAATTGCTAAAGGGGTCCATGCCATAAAAATGGCTAGGAACTCCTGAAGTCAACATTGAATAGCCATTGGACTGAATTGAATTGAACGGGTAAAATGAAGGTCTTATACTAGATGAGTTCTGACACCCCCCCCCCCAGCTCTACATCTATGGTTCTATGATAACTGTGGTCATAAAACATGAGTCAATAATGAGAGAAGGGGCTTTTTGCTGTATCTTGATGTTTTTATTTGCATGGTTGTGTCATTTAGTGAATGTTTGCACTTTCAAGTATTTGCTGCCTGAGGTTCTCAAAGCTATGTGCTTTTTCCCAGTATAACCTCTCAGGAAGGGGAGAAGCAGGTGCTTTAAGAGTCCTGTTACTGATTTGTAAACTGAGGGAGAAAAAAAAATAGGGATTTCCCCCTACTAAGTGAGTGAGAGAATCATTAGGGTCAGAACATGAAAGTGCTGACTTCCTAGGCTTTAGGTGATAATTTTGTTATTCTTGAGTCATATTCAGTCATATTTGACTCTTTATGACCCTATTTGGGGTTTTCTTGGCAAAGATATTGGAGTGGTTTGTCATTTCTTTCTCTAGCTCATTTTACAGATGAGGAAACTGAGGCAAACAGGGTTAAGTGACTTGTCCAGGGTCACAAAATTAGTAAGTGTTTAAGGCCAGATTTGAACTCCTGAAGTTGAGTCTTTGTGACTACAAACTTGGTGTTCTAGTTACTGTGTCACCTACATGCCCCATTCTTCATTCTTTTTGTGAGTTTCAGAGTAATGTTTATCATAGAAATGTAAGACTTAGAGTTGAACCAGACTTTAGAGATCATCTAGTCCAGTCCTCTCATTTTAGAGATAAAGACCCAGATTCAGAGAGGTTAAATAATTTGGGTCATTAAGAAACCCTTGCTGGAGTTAAATATACAGGGTGTGCCAAAAGTCTTTGTGCATACTGTTTTTCAGGGCCCCCTGCATAGGGTTTGAGACAAGATGATGTGCTTTATCAGTAATTCAGTTTAGTTCGCTCTCCCACCCAAAGCAAACCAAAACAAAACATAAAATCCCCTCATTTTTGAAAGGAGGGATTCATATAATATTGGTCCAGTCCTGCCCTGCCTAGTCCTAGAGAGTGGGGAGCAGCAATGGGGAAGAACCCCAATATCCTTTCTGGGGTACAAAGGCTGGGCAATACTCTCCCACTTTCAAGAGGCTTCAGTGGGCAGGAACTGGACTATTTTTTCATAGTATGTGCTCAAGGCTGCATGGTGTAGGCCTTGTACTCCCCAAAGGGCTCCCTGCTTTATAATGGCTGAATTTTTGGCATGCATGCCCTGACAAAGGAACAGATGTTTCCTCCAAGAACAAAAGAACAGGGCATTACTGTTGGCCTAACGGTTTGCCACTAATAACATTGAATGTGGAAGCAACAAGTCCTAAAGAGAGTGTCCCCACAGGATCACAAAGCCTGTGCCAGGGAATTAGGGCTTAGGCAAAAGATCTCATGGCTGTTTTTAAATTTTTACAAGCAGCATATTGGAGTTATTTTCCTTCTTCTGAGTTGTAACAATGGACCACTTCTACGTTTTTCTAGTGTGTTCACTGAAGTGCTGCAGCTGAGAGATTAAAGATGGACCAGATGAGCCTTATTTAAGGTCCATCAGTTGTGTCCATTTCAAGTAGTACTCCAGATATGGCTTCACTTGTCCCAGAAAGTAGGGTCTCCACAGTGGAACTGAGGAACACACAGAATAATTTAGTGAAAGGTTTTTAGAAAATTGTAGTTTCTTGCCAGCCTGGGAAACTTGCTGTAACAATGGGTTGGCCAGAACATCAAAGTGCAGAGAGCACCCCTTCTCCCTCAAAAAACAAAATCAAAACAAGAAATAAAGGGCCCCCAAATATGCTACAGACGTAGAGACAACTCTCCCTTCCCAAATAATTCATTCAAATTTGTTGTGTTTAAAATTATCCAACACATCACATTAGATCATTGCATATGATTTCATTCTATTATAACTCCTGGTTTTTGATTTCTGGAAAATGACTGCTTGTATCAGCAATGCCATATTCACAATGCCTATGGAGATTACAGATATGCTGATATAATTATCCATCACAAAATACATCATGCTTGCCATATGGGGGAATAAACTAGAAAATTTATTAAGCTACCAAAAGACTGAGTCCCAAAACCAGAAAGTGAAAGCCATCAAAGTAGTTATGACATTGGCACAGGTAGATAAAGTAGAAAGCACCCACATTTTCAAGCCTTTAAAACAGAACAGGCTACCTCAGGCAAAGGTCCTCCTCTCCCCACTCACAGCAACCACCCAGCGTCCGGGAAGCGGGCTCCCAGCAGCTCCGGCCCCTGGCAGTCCTCAGCAGGAGTCCTTAGCAGAAATTCTGGCTAACTCAAAAAGGGCTTCGCGCTGCCACTGCCTCTGCTGCCGCCGCCGCTGTCGCCACCACCGCCAGCCACCGCAGGAACTCTAGTTTGGCTTCCGCTTCCTTTTGCTCCGCCCCTTCCTGCTACATCAGCAAGTCCAACGGGGCATGGAAGATCTTTAAATCCCATAACCCTTACACTGCTTTATACTTGGCCTCAGCCTACAGGTGAGGGATTTTCTGTTTTGTCTTTCCTTTCATATCTTCTCTCTCACCCACCTGACTTTTTAAGTCTTAGAATTAAGGACAATATTTTTTCAGCCTCTTTAAAAGCATTAACGATGTACTGACAATCACCCAAATAGATCAATACTCAATATTTTGTTTTGTCTGTGTGGAAATATCATGCCTAGGAAAAATGTCCATAGCAGCTTACTTAGGAAATCATACCTGGAGTATTTGTATTTTGAAAATCACTCTTATAAGGGTGGCTAGGTGGTTCACTGAATAAAGCACTGGCCCTGGAGTCAGGAGGACCTGAGTTCAAATCCAGCCTCAGACACTTAACACACAAAAAACCTAGCCTTGTGACCTTGGGCAAGTCACAACTCCAATTGCCCTCCAAAAAGCAAAAAGAAAAAAAAAAGAAAGAAAATGACTCTTATCAGCACATTGTGACTCAGCAAGAGTGTAATGAGCAAGCTTATTTACCAATATCACTATCATTTATAATATGTACTATGCTATCAGGAATGCAGTGTTGACTTGGAAGATGAGAAATTATTATATGTTATTAAGCTGTGGAACTAGGGTCTATCATTTAGAACTGAATGGGAAATGACTGATTATTTAGATCATTTTTGCAAATAAGGAAAAAGAGCCCAGAAGATGTTATGTATTGGCCAAGGTCATATAACCAGGGAGCAGAACAGGGAAGATTTGAAGGTCAGTCCTCTGATTTTAAATACATCATTCTTTTGTCTGTTTCACACATCCTTCAAATATTTCACACATCTTTCAAATATTTGAAGATGTTGATATTATCCCTCCATTCCATAGTATAGGATTTTGTTTCCACTGACCTACATCTATCTTCTTTGGGAATTGTTTCCATGATATGGCTCTTATATGCCTTGCATCAATATTTGAAGGCAGGTTTTCCATAATTTAAGTTTAGGTTCAGATAGACATGATGGTTGATTTGGGAAAATTTTTCAAGTACTGAAAGCAAATTATAAGAATTATTAAAGATCTCAATGTAAAGAACATACAAACTAAATCATTCATATAGTTTTAGGTCCACAGAATTTTGCATTCCATGGCACAGTTTTGTTAGTATCTTCTATAAGGCCTCTAATTGAATGACAGCAGGGGTATTACCAAATATTCTATGGAAAATACCCTCATTGCATATGTATTTTGTATTGTATTTTCTATGTATGATTTGTTTCTTTCCCATAGATTATCGTTTCAGCAAGAGACTATCTTGCTTTTGTCGTTATAACTAAAGAACCTAATATAATGCCCAAAACATTGAAAGCATTTACTAAAACCTCCTTGAATTGAATTGAGTTAAACTGCACTACAAATCAGGTGAAATAGTGTATAGTGCTAGGCCGTCCACTAACTAGTTAAGTTACTATTGTCAAACCCAAACCTTTCTGTGCCTCCATTTTTTTTTTCCATCATTGAAGTGGGTACAACTACCTCCTCTATTGAGTTCATAGGGTTGTTTGGATAAAAGTTTGCATGTGTGCATGCATTCCTATTTTGAAAAGTAACAAACTGATTTCAGGTTCCTTAGACTAGGCTCTTTCTTTTTTTGAGGGAAGAAGGAAGATGTAGATACAAATAGTTAGAATAAGCAAATGACTCCATAAATATAACTTTTGACAAAAAAGTAATTCCATCAACTCCTCTATCTATTCTTATCTGGCGTTGTTGTGATTGGTGTTTTCAGACGATTGTAAAAAGTTCTAGTTGCTTTTGACCTCCTGAGTATGAAACAATGCTATCCCTAAACACCTCAGGCCACCATCACTTTGTCTGCAATTCTAGGCATTGTTGATTTCATGGGATGAAGAACAAGAACAAGAGTGGGACCATGGGTGATAGAATGGCTATGTCTTCTGTCTTTGTGTGTGTGTGTGTGTGTGTGTGTGTGAATGAGTGCGTTGCTGCTATTCATAAACCCTGTATTCAAACTAGAGATGAGGGTGGAAATACCTCTATTCCTTGAGATCTCAAACAGGAGCAAGTCCCAATTTCAAATACAGGTTATGGTGATAGCATCAGTACTGGTGTTGCTTATTGGAAAGGACATACTAATCCACTTCCCTACGACTCCACTCACCATCTCTATCACTTCCTAACTTAAAATACTTCTCTCTGGCTACTTCTTTTTTAAAAAATTAATTTGTTTATTTTTAGTTTTCAACATTCGTTTCCACAAGATTTCGAGTTACAATATTTTCTCTGCATCTTTCCCCTACTCCCACCTCAGGATAGCAAGCCTACTGAGTACCCCTTCCCCCAATCTGTTCTCTCTTTTTAAAAAATTTAATTTAATTTAATTTTTTTGTCTTTATTAATTTGTTTACTTTTAGTTTACAAGACTCATTACCACAATTCCTTGAGTTTCAAATTTTCTCTCCTTCCCCCTTTCCTCTCCCCCCGCCATGGTGGCATACAATCAAGTATAGTATCTGTGAATACTTTTACATTAGGCATTAGTCAGGTTATAAAGAAGGATTGTATCAGATGGAATGAAGAATGGGAAAGATGAAGCATAACCAAACAAGAAAAAGAAAAAGGGCAGGTAGTTTGCTTCAATCTGGGTTCAAACTCAGTTCTTTCTCTGGATGTAATCATCTCTCTCCATCATGAGTCTTTTGGGGTTGACTTATGACTCTGGAATGCTGAGAAGAGTCCAATTTATCAAAATTGGTCGTCACACATATGTGGTGTCTGTAATTGTGTACAAATTCCTCCTGCCTCTACTCTTCTCACTCAGCATCAGTTCGTATAAGCTTCTCCAGGTAAATATGAAGTCCATCTGCTCCTCGTTTCTTATTGTACAATAGTATTACATAACATGCATATACCATAACTTGTTCAGCCATTCCCCAATTGATGGGCACCCCTCCCCCAATCTATTCTCTCTTATATCCTCCCCCATCACCCCTCTAACTTTCTAGTAGGGCAAGATGGATTTCTATACCCCAGTGCCTGTATATCTTATTTCCAAGTTGCATGTAAAAAAGCAATTTTTTTTAACATTTGTTTTTAAAACTTTGAGTTCCAAATTTTTTTCCTTCTTTCCTCTTCACCTACCCCCACTAGGAAGATAAGCAATTCAATATAGGTTGTACATGTGTAGTTACCGAAATCATTTCCATAGTCGTTATATTGTGAAAGACTAACTATATTTCCCTCCATCCTATCCTGCCCCCCACTTATTTTATTTTCTACTTTGGCCCTATCCCTTTTCAAAAATGTTTGCTTCTAACTACCCTCTCCCCCAATCTGTCTTCCCTTCTATCATCCCCCCTCTTATCCCCTACCCCCTTATTTTCTTGTAGGGTAAGATACCCAATTGAGTGTGTATGTTATTCCCTCCTTAAGCCAAATACAATGAGAATAAGGTTGTCCCATTTCCTTTCACCTCCCTGCTCCATTGTAATGGTTTTCTCTTACCTCTTTTGTATAAGATAATTTACCCTCATCTATCTCTCTCTCCTTCTCCTAATAAATTCCTCTCTCACCTCTTAATTTTATTTTTTAGATATCATCCCTTCGTATTCAACTCATCCTGTGCCCTCTGTTTACGTATACATGAACATACATATGCCCACACTTACATATATATTTATATACACATACAACCTCCTATATATACATACATACATATATGTATACACACACATATATATTCCCTTCAATTATCTGCATACTGAGAAAAGTCTTATGAGTTACAATTATCATTTTTCCATATAGGAATGTAAATATTTCAACTTTAATAAGTTCCTTATGATTTCTCTTTCCTGTTTACCTTCTCATGCTTCTCGTATTTGAAAGTCAAATTTTCTGTTCAGCTCTGTTTTTTTTTTCATCAAGAATGCTTGGAAATCCTTTATTTCATTGAATGACCATATTTTCCCCTGTAGCATTATACTCAGTTTTGCTGGGTAGGTGATTCTTGATTTTAGTCCTAGCTCCTTTGACCTCTGGAATATCATATTCCAAGCCATTCGATTCCTTAATGTAGAAGCTTCTAGGTCTTGTGCTATCCTAATTGTGTTTCCACAATACTCAAATTATTTCTTCCTGACTGCTTGCAGTATTTTCTCCTTGACCTGGAAACTCTGGAATTTGGCTATAATATTCCTAGGAGTTTTCTTTTTGGAATCTTTTACAAGAGGTGATCAGTGAATTCTTTCAATTTCTATTTTACCCTCTAGTTCTAGAATATCAGGGCAATTTTACTTGATAATTTCTTGAAAGATGGTGTCTAGGCTCTTTTTTTGATCATGGCTTTCAGATAGTCCAATAATTTTTAAATTATCTCTCCTGGATCTATTTTCCAGGTCAGTGGTTTTTCCAATGAGATATTTCACGTTGCCTTCTATTTTTTATTTGTTTGGATCTGTTTTATAGTATCTTGATTTCTCATAAAGTCATTAGCTTCCAGTTGCTCCAATCTAATTTTGAAGGAGTTATTCTCCTCAGTGAGCTTTTGAAATTCCTTTTCCATCTGGCAAATTTGGCTTTTTAAGGCATTCTACTCACTGGCTTTTTGGGCCTCTTTTGCCATTTGAGATAGTTGATTTTTTAAGGTGTTATTTTCTTCAGTGTACTTTTGGGTCTCCTTAGAAGGCTGTTGACTTGCTTTTCATGATTTTCTTGCATCATTCTCATTTCTCTTCCCAATTTTTCTTCCATTTCTCTTACTTGATTTTCACAATCCTTCTTGAGCTCCTCCATGGCCTATATTCATATTTTTCTTGGATGCAGGAGTTCTGACTTCACTGTCTTCCTCCTGCTCTGTGCCTTGATCCTTTTGGTCCCCCCCCAAAAGGATTCTATGGTCTATTTGTGCTTCCTCTGCTTGCTCATATTGCCAGCCAATTACTTGACTTTTGAGCTCTTTGCCATGGTAGAACTCTGCTCTCAGGATGGAGAGAACTTTGTTCCAAATTGCTGGGGTTTTCTCAGCTGCCAGAGCTATTAGGAGGCCCCCACAAGTTGTGGCACTTGGCCACACACCCCAGGACCATCACCCAAGACCACAATCCAGATCCAAGCAAGTTAAAGCAAGAGAGATTACCCTCTGAATGGTTGCTTGGTCCCCCTACAATCTGAAGGCCAGGAGCTCCTGAGGCATCTATGTGGTGGCAGCTTCACAGCCGCCATGCTTCTGCTGGTTCTCACCCCAGGGGCAGGGGCCCTCTCCCCCACCCCCCTGCCCTGTTCCAACAGAGTTCCACACTGACCTTTTACTCTGTCTTTGGTGGTTATGGTTTGAGAAGTCTGGAAAGTGCCACAGCTGCTGGTGATTCACTCTCCTGAAGTCTGCTCCAGCCAGTCTGAGCCACTGGTTGGGGCTGCCCTGGACAAGAACTGTGTAGCTCATGTACTTGGTCCCCAGCAGGCTGCAATAGACCTTTACTGTCATCCTGCCAGGCTGCCTTCAGCAGATTTGTTTCTCTCTGTCACTTTGTGGGTTCTGTAGTTCTGAAATTTGTTTAGAGTCATTTTTTTTTTACTGGTATTGGAAGTGGTTGGAGCCTGAGCCCATGCCACGTTTGTGCTTCTATTCCACCATCTTGGCTCTGCCCTCCCTGGCTACTTCTTAAAAGACCCCTCTCCCTCTAATAGGATATAAACTCCTTGAGGGCAAGGATTGTCTTTCATTCTCTTTCCACCAAAACACCAAGTTCTATATGTACAACAAAGTGATGAGGACTCTGAGGCTATTATGTAGATAACCCGGGCTAAATAGTTCAAATGGAAGGTAATGTTGGAAGGGTTCTAAGACCAAACAGTCGTAGTCCAAGTTGCAAATTATAGATATCAATTCATTACTCTCTCATCTTCTCTCCTATAAATTTATCTTCCATCTTGACTCAAAGATGAATAAAACATGCAAACTTATGATTGAAAAACAAATCAGCAAAGATACTCTTGTACTTAACTTTAAAGAATCAGTTTCTGTATTTGTGAGGAAATGTCTCAAGGCATTTCTTAAACACTTCAGAGTAATGTGGAGATGGTTTTAGGTTCTTGAAGGCTATGCCAATAGAGTGTATGCTTTGGCAGTCCTCAGGAGTTGATAAGGTCTAAGCATGGATGATGGACTTAGTGACAGATGGAAGGCAGGTGTATCTGCTGTCTGAGGACTAGTCTAGCAAAGGCCAGGAAGGATTATAAATTGATCTGGTTGAAGGTGATAACTATTTCAACCATAGCAATTATGTGAGCCCATATTTCCAACCTCTTTTGGCCTTAAACCCCTTGACTTTCCTTAAACCTTCTTGTAACCCCATTCAAATATGAAAGGAAATATTTGCTAAAATTTAATTTGCATTTAAACATATGAAATTGTTTTATTTCCTTAATATCACTGTATTATTATAATATTGTTATATTACACCATTGGTATTACACATGATATTTTTATAAGATAATATTTTGTGGAATTTTTTTTTGCCTTCTTTTTGGAGGGCAGTTGGGGTTAAGTGACCTGCCCAAGGTCACATGGCTAGTTTTTGTGTTAAGTGTCTGAGGCCGGATTTGAACTCAGGTCCTCCTGACTCCAGGGCCAGTGCTCTATTCACTTCACCACCTAGCCGCCCCAGTATAATATATTTTTAAGAAATTAATTTTTCACCAAGAAATTTTATCCAGTACTTATCCTTCTTTAGCATCATAAAGTTGTTTATCATAAAATGTTTATTAGATGCTCAGCGAGAAGAGCAGAACCAGGAGAAATCTGTACACAATCACAGAAACAGCATATGTGTGACGACAAACTTCAATAGACTTGGGCTCCTCTCGCAATGTAAGGTTATAAGACAACTCCAGAAGACTCATGATCTAAAGAGATATCTACATCCAGAGAAAGAGATGTGGAGTTTGAATGCAGATTGAAACAAACCACTTGCTCTGTTTCTTTTTCTTGTTTTGTTTTGTTTCCTATTTCCTACTGATCATTCCATCAGTTATAATCCTCCTTTACAACTTGACTAATGATTAATGTGAAGATATTTGTAGATCCTATATTCTAATGAGTGCTGCCATGATGAGGGGGGAAGGAGGGAGAGAAAATTTGAAACTCAAGGGACTGTGGAACTGAATGTTGTAAACTAAAAGTAAATAAATCAATTAAAAAAATGTTTATCAGAACAAAATCAAATTCATCAATATGTCCTTCAGTCTGTTTCTTATTAACCAACAGTTTTATTTATAGTATAGTTTTTGAAAGATATACCTATGAAACATGTTCAGCTTCCAATTTGTTTCTTGCTTTGGTTTTGATTGAAAACAGGACAAAAAATCCTGGGAGATACAAAGAAAAGTTGTAATAAATAGAATTAAAGCCTTGTAAGCATATTTAATGAGAATAAGATATATATATATGTATATTATATGTAGTATCAGAGTTTTTTAATGTATTGATCAGTTTTTATGATTTTCCTTTTTTTTCCTTTTAAAAATCTTTTCCATAAGAAATGGGTCTCTGGGAGGCAGTAAAGGTGATACAAAGCAAAATATATCAGTGAAATATATTAAAATTTTTTTTAAAGAAAATACAACTGTTGTTCATGTGCCAGCAGGATAGATATTTTTAGTTTTTAGTTTTTAGTTGTCTTTTTAACCCTGCTTTGATACCTCATCATCGCATGGGGATATTCTGGTTTTTTTTAGCATATGTTCAAGTTGTTTCATATATTCAAATAGAGATCTAATGTGTATTGTCCAAGTATCATCACAGCTAAGTTTGGAAAAGCTCATAGATAAACTCATAGTAGGAAAATGCATATTTTATGGTGGCAAAGAATTGGCAATTGAGGGAATGCCCATCAGTTGGGGAATGGCTGAATATATGTGGTATATGAATGTAATAATGGAAAACTATTGTGCTATACAGGAATTCTTTGAGGTCTTTGCTTGAGTTTTAGAGGGATTAGGAGCTTTATCAGTGGAGAGAACACTCACTCTGACCAAATCCTTCAGTCCTGAATCACCGATTCCCCCATAGGTTTGCTCCCAGTCTTCCTTTTCCTTATGACACATTTTCTCACACAGTTTTAAAACATCTGTTTAGGGTTAGCATTATAGCCTGTGGCTCTGGAATTGTTTTTTTTTCTTTTTTAAGGTTTTATATTTTGTTTTTAAAATATTGTATTTTAAAATTTTATTTAGTAAATAATATTTTATTTTTCTAATTACACGTAAAGATAGTTTTCAAAATTCAATTTTATAAGATTTTAAGTTCCAAATTTTTCTCCCTCCTTCCTCTCCTCCCTCCCTAAGATGGTAAGCAATCTGATATAGGTTATACATGTTCAATCATGTTAAACATATTTCCTCATTAGTCATATTATGAAAGAAGAAACCAAACAAAAGGGAAAAGTCACAAAAAACCCCTCAAAGTGAAAATAGCTTCCATCTTCATTCAGACTCCACAGTTTTTTTTCAGTGGATATAGACAGCATTTTTTATCATGAGTCTTTTGGAATTGTCTTGGGTCATTGTATTACTAAGAAGAGCTAAGTCAATCATAGCCAATCATTGCACAATGTTGCTGTCTGTATACAATGTTCTCCTGGTTCTGCTCATTTCACTCAGCAACAGTTCATCTAAGCCTTTCCAGGTTTTTCTGAAATATGCCTGCTCATCATTTTGTATAACACAATTATATTCTGTTATTACATTCATATACCACAACTTGTTCAGCCATTCCCCAACTGACGGGCATCCTCTCAGTTTCCAATTCTTTGCCACCACAAAAGAGCTGCTATAAATATTTTTATACATGTGGACCTGTATCAGCAATGCCATATTCACAATGCCTATAGAGATTACAAATATGCTGATATAATTATCCATCACAAAATACATCATGCTTGCCATATGGGGGAATAAACTAGAAAATTTATTAAGCTACCAAAAGACTGAGTCCCAAAACCAGAAAGTGAAAGCCATCAGAGTAGTTATGACATTGGCACAGGTAGATAAAGTAGAAAGCACCCACATTTTCAAGCCTTTAAAACAGAACAGGCTACCTCAGGCAAAGGTCCTCCTCTCCCCACTCACAGCAACCACCCAGCGTCCGGGAAGCGGGTTCCCAGCAGCTCCGGCCCCTGGCAGTCCTCAGCAGGAGTCCTTAGCAGAAAGTCCTGCTCCCAGCAGCTCCGGCCCCTGGCGGTGCTCAGCAGGGGTCCTAACTCAAAAAAAAAAAAAAGGCAACCGCCGCCAACTGCCAACTGCAGGACCGTTAGCTTGGCTTTTCACTTTCTCTTGCTCTGCTATGTCAGCACGTCCATGGGGCATGGGAGATCTTTAAATCCCATAACCCTTACAGGACCCTTTTTCCTTTTTTATGATCTCTTTGGGATATTGACATAGTAGTAGTATTGCTGGATCAAAGGGTATGCATAGTTTGATTGCCCTTTGGGCATAGTTCTGGAATTGGTTTTCTGAAGGAATAACTAACTGGCCCAAATGGGGGGACTGAACACATAGCTGGGGCCTTATTGGCACTATGTCCTAATCAACAGAGCTAATACCCACAAAGAGAAAAATCTTGCATGCAAAAAAATCGGATTAGTAGACATCTAGCTACCAAGGGACAATAGCTTGGCTAGTCAGACCACTACTTCTTTAGTCCCTATTGTCCAACTAATTGCCCTACCAAATTCTCTAAGTGCATTTTCTGGCTGTAAAACTCTTACATAGGAGAGAGGTGCCAAAATCATCAGCCTGTGGAGGCTTCAGTGCTTTCCAGGCCAATTTGGCAAAAAACATCAGAGAGAGTTATTGATCTTTTTCCTTGTGCTCGCTCAGCTAATATTTTTTTTCGAGCTCTCTTCCTTTCTTTTCTTCTTCTTGAGCTGACACCCAATAAAAGCGATTTCCTCCAGGTGCCAGCAACATGTCAGCAGACAGCACCATTCACAATATGAGTTGCGATTCCTCCCTTTTCTCTATAAAGATACTTCTCTCAGTTCTATTGACTGCCTGGGTATCTGTCAAGCTTGCTTATTTTCTGCATTTATTTGCTTGGCGAATAGGAGTCTTGACTGGCACAAGAAACTAACCCCCTTGCTTCATTTGAAAGTTACTGCATCCTGCACAACAATTTATCTCACAGCACATACAAGCTTTCAGGGCAATCTTGCCTTCTGCTTGCTTTTATAAAAAGAAGGCCTATAAGATTAGTGAGAAGTGTTGGTTTCTTCACAGGAGTAAAGTTTGGATATGGCCTTCAGAGGTATGAACAATCTTCCTGATACCTTTGTCCTCCTTGCATGATCCTAACGTTTCTTGCTGACAAAACTGGTTATCTAGTGTCTCCCGATGGACTGAGTATTAAGACAAAAGAATCCATAGAGAGGCACACAAAAGTCTAATGATTATAGGAGATGGATAGGGCAGAAAGGTTATGCCAGGATTTATGTAAACTCAAAGAATTTAACACTAGTTAGCTAGAAATAATTTGTTTCCTATGCTAGAAAGCACAATGACGTGCATCATTGGGCCATGCCTTTTGCAAAGTATGCTTTAGTACTTGAATTATCCTGGGTGGCACAGTGGATAGAGTGCTAGGCCTTGACTCAGGAAGACCTGAATTCAAATTTAGCCTGACACTTACTAGCTGTGTGTCCTTGGTTAGGTCATTCAACCTCTGCCTGCCTCCATTTCCTCATCACCTGCCTCCCGAGGTTGTTATGAGGATGAAGTGATGTAATGTTTGTAAAGTGCTATATAAATGTTAGATATTAGAATCATTCTTATTCTAGCCATGACATAGTTCTTTTATGATCATTTTCATTGTTCAGTCATTTCAGCTTTGTCTGGTTCTTCATGACCCCTTTTTGAAGCAAAGATAACTGGAGTGGTTTGCCATTTCGTTCTCCAGTTCATTTGATAGATGAGGAAACTGAGGCAAATAAGGTTAAATGATTTGCCCAGGGTCACACAGTCAGGGTCTGAGGCCAGATTTGAATTCTGGTCTTCCTGACTCCAGGGCTAGGGCTCTATCCACTGCATCACCTAGCCACCCTGTCTGAACATCCTTGAATGAATCATCACACTGTGAGAGTTTTTATAAGGAGTACAAAATTTGTGATCAAAATGTAATACAGATTATGTTCAAAATGTAACACAGGTGATTTGAGTCTTTTCTGTCTCTAGATGGGAGCAAGTAGCTGAGCTTAATGTCAAATCCTCATTTGACACATTCTGGCTATGTGACCCTAGGCAAGTCACTTCCATCTCTCAGTGCTCTAGACGATTCTCTAGGACTGTATAGAAGGTGCCTATCTGAATAGTTAGAGGGAGTTTTCTCATTTGAGTTCCCTATCACAGTCCCATTCCTATCCCTGAAAAGGGCATTCTGGGTTCTGTTCCTCACCATAGGTCTGATTTGTAATATTGCCCCAGACAAATCAAGGATTGCCTTTATTTCTTGCAGTACTTCTTAGGTCCTAAGTAAATCTCTCCCTTCTTTCCTCCCTTCCTTCTCCCCTAAGTCCAAGGCACCAAGATCTGTATTCAAATAAGTTTGTTTAGGAGCAATTGGAAGTCAGGAGGAATATAAATACCTAAGTGATGGGATAAAGAATTAGGTTAGAATTCCTGTCCTGAAGTCAGGAAGACTCATCTTACTGAGTTCAAATCCAGCCTCAGACACTTACTAGGTATGTGACCCTGAGCAAATCACTTAACCCTGTTTGCCTCAATTTCCTTATCTGTAAATGAGCTGGAGAAGGAAATGTCAAATTACTCCATTATGTTTTCCAAGAAAACCCCAAATGGGGCCAAAAAGAGTTGGATGTGACTGAAAAAAGCAACTGACCACAACAATATATGTACCTGATCATGTTGTTGCTGTTCAATTGTTTAATTATGCCCAGCTCTTTGTGACTCCATATGGGGTTTTCTTGGCAAAGATATTGTAGGGGTCTGTCATTTTCTTCTTCAATGGATTAAAGCAAACAAAGGTTAAGTGACTTGCCCAGGATCACACAGCTAGTGAGTATCTGAGGATTAATTTGAATTCAATCTTCTTGACTCCAGATCCAATGCTCTAATCACTGAGTCACCAAACTGCCTCTGGACCATGGTAGAGTGGAAAAAATAATGACTTTGGAGTTATAGGACCTAGTTTCAAATCTTGTTTCTGTTACCATCTATATGATCTTAGAGAAATCACTTACTGTCTCTAGTCAGAGTCTATTTTCAGTTTACTCATCTGTGAAATGAAGGGGTTAGACTAGATGGTCTCTAAGGTATCTTTTTTCACTTGGCTCATTTTTCACTTTAGTACTCTTAATCACAATCATTATTGGAGATTGCTTTTTAAAAATCCATTTTCTGTTATTTGTACTGATTTCATCTTCTATCTACATCTTTTAAAATTTGTGTTTGTTGATCAATAACTTGGCAACTACATCAGTCTTTTTAGGCACTTATCCTTTTCTTCCTCATTAGAATGCTTTCTTCTATCTTCAAAAAGTCAATCTTTTTCTAAAAGAATTATTTATTTGGTTAATTTTAGTTTCCAATATTCACTTTTTTAAGATTTTGAGTTCTAAAATTTCCCCCCCTCTTCCCCCTCCCTCTTCCCTATATGATTGTACATGTATAGCCTTTATCAAGTTGCAAAAAGTCATTCTTGAGAGATATGAATCCTTCTTGGGCTGACCAACACTTCACAATATTAGATCATTTGATGTTATTTATTCTTTTTCTAAATCTTTTGAAATTTCTTCTTTCAGGGGCAGCTAGGTGGCACAGTGAATAGAGCACCAGCCCTAGAGTCAGGAGGACCTGAGTTCAAATCCAACCTCAGACACTTAACACTTATTAGCCATGTGACCTTGGGCAAGTCACTTAACTCCTTTTGCCCTGCTCTCCCACCTCCAAAAAAATATAAAATTCTTCTTTCAAAATTGAGGCTACACATCAGACTATGCCAGGATCTCCTCTACTTCTTTTTTATGGCCTCTGAGCAATTTTTTTTTGGTTTCTACTTCACCATGTACTTCATCATATTTCTACATCATCATTGTACTCCCATCAATTCTACTTCAGTTAGTGGGTTCCTTTCTTTTGGTCAGAATCAAGCTCCAGAAGGAAGTCATTAAGACCTCTTGCTGCTTCCTTCATGTGAAAAAGGAATTAGATTTATTCTATGTTGCTTAAAGGGATAAAATTTGTAACAGTAAATAAAAGTTATAAGGAGAGATATTTTGACTTAATTTAAGGAAATTTTTTCTACCATAAAGGTCCTACAGTAAGATTGTGTCTTTAGTTACTTAGTTTTCTGTTTTCTAGTAGATTGTGAACTCCTTGAAGGCAGGGATGTTCTCCCATTTCTTTGTATCCCCAGAGCTTAGCACAGTGACTGATTCATGGAAGGCCATTAATTGCTTTTTGAATCAACTTCTTTGTCACTGAGAGTATACAACAGAAGATTTATGGCTACTTGTTGGGAAATTCATAAAGGGGAGTCTTTCATGGAGTGGTAAGATGGAATAGATAAGATCCTTTTCAATTCTCTGGAAGTTTAAAGTATAATTATAGAACAGAGATTGTAGCTCCTATTCACAAAGAACATTAGAAGATAGGCTCATATAATCTTAACAAATGCTTGGTAAATAAGATACAACTGAATAGATGCCATTCCCATCTTCTTCTCTGGCTGGTATTTTTAATATTCAGCACTGGATTTGAAATCAGAAGAGCTCTTTTCAAGATCCAGTTCCAAAACTAACTACCTGAATGATCTTCAGCAAATAATTTAATTCATCTGATATTCAGTTTCCTTCCCTATAATACAATAACATCTATTCTATTACCTACTTCACATTGTTGCTATAAGGATCAAGCCAAGAGAATTTAGGAAAGATTTTTTTAAATTAAAAAATACCATATAAGATATCCCCAAAAGGTTAATTTTAAGCTTTAATAGATAAAAACTGAACTAAAACTTTTGGGAGATCCTGTATTAATAATAGCTTTGATCATTGTTATTGTTACCTGAGTCAAATCGTTTACTGCTAAAGAAGAGTTTGCTAAGGTGAGGAAATTCAGCAATCTTTATTATTATTTACTGTAAAGAATTTCAGGCCTAGGAGTATCTTTGCTGATGAGAGAGGTGCTAAAAAAAACAACAACCCAGCACATTAGTGAGATAGTTGAAGTCAATAAATACCCTAATTAACAAGAAGATGTTGACCATTACAGTTTTAATCGTGTATGTTTCTCTAGCACTTTCAAAGAATTTTTTTCCCTACTGCTTCATTTTAACAAGAGAAGCTTCTTCTGTAGGAATTGCAATAGTAAAATAGTCCTAAGGACTAATTCATTTTAAACTAATGAATCACTTGGGAATTGAAAAAGCAGGGATGTCTTTCCCCAACCTTTTATGATCTAGTAATAAACAGGGGGAAAATTAAAGATTAATTTAGAAGTACAAGCCAATATGTAAACTTTCTCATACTGACCTGAATTCAAGTCTACAAAAGTTTTCTTTACAAAATTAATCTTTCACAATTGTTTGTCACCGGATACTTTGAGGGATCCATGATTTCATCATCAGCACTTCTTCCACCAATATAGTGATCATGTCTTCTTCAAACCTTCTCTTTCTGTGCAATTTTTTGTCTATATTTTTCCATAAATCTACCCTAGAGGATGTATTCCACAAACATATTTTTCTCTGATTATTCTTATATCTCAGAGTTGTTTGTTTGTCTCTCATCCTAAATTCGTTATTGGTTTACTTCTTTGTCTGGTCATATATACCCTCAATAATATCTTTATGCCACTTCTTGTGTGCCAGTCTTTGTTGGCAATATGAAGCAACCTACTGATGACCACATGTATCTGTCTATTGCTCTTTGGTGAAGTCAATGTGTATTTCTGCAATTCTGATTCTTCTAGTATCACTATGAGCCACGATTTATACTACTACAACTTCCTTGGAAGAACATGAAAGAGAGAGACTTTTATAATAGTGTACAGTTTGGGATTCCCCAAACACAATCCAGACCAATCTCAGTTCTAAGCCACATTCATTGTTTATCTTTACCACCTATCCAATATATATGGCTTGACTAATTTATTGGATTATCCAACTAGGTATTATAATATAAACATATATCTTTCATTCATCTTATTTTTCCAAAGAGAATGACTAGGCTAATTTCTTTTGCATTGTATAAATTTCACTAAAGAGATTTTGTAGTGTTCTAGGGCTCAGTGCAGTTAGGATGATGTCTTTAAATAGGAACATTTGCAGAAATTTGTCATCAATAGGAAAACCTTTTTATCCATCCTCTATGTAGACATCTTCCACAATGGGGCATATGCCTTAGATGACCATATATCTCCATGTTTTAAAACTTAAAGACTTAAAAATTATATACTCATATAAATGCATACATATACATACATGTGCATATATAGGTACATAAATACATATGTGTGTGTATATATATATACTCTTCATTTGTTATATTAATATGTAGCTCTTAAATTAAATATGCAGAATTTATCATTTGCCTGAGTTAAATAAGACTATTTAAATGTCAGCTGTGTTTGGCAATGATAGTTATCTTCCTAATAAGAAATTAGCAAACATAACCATTATTAACCTGTTGGATTCAACAAACAATTCATTCAACAAATATTTATTGAGTGTTTACCATGTGCAGGGCATTTTGTTAGGCTCTGGGAATAAAAAAAAATGAATAAGACATGGTTCCTTTCCTAAGTACCTGCTTCAATTAGCTTTGTAAATAAAATTACCAGTTCATCATTTTCTTTTCTAATATAGCTGCAAATTTAATCTAAAAATATGTCAAGGTGCCTTACTACTTCAACATGTAAAAAAATGTATAAATTTAGGACTTATCTTTGTCTATTCTCAATTTTTTTAATCTATTCTTTTACTCATACCAGGAATGCCTTCCTGGGATATATTTACATGTTGAAACCATACTCATCCCTATATGTCCAAATAAAATTCCAACTTCTTCATAAAATCTTCCTTAATTTTATTAGCTAGATGTGGTCCCTTTCTTCTATTAAGTTTTATCTTGGTATAATAAAAATCTTGGATTCAGAGAACCTCAATTTAATTTCCACTCCTGCCAATAATTGCTTTAATGACCTTAGGTCACTTTCTAGGCCTCAGTTTTCCCATGTAAAACAAGAGGGTGGGACTAGATGTCCTTTAAGGTCCTTTCCAGATAATTGTTCTATAAGCTTGTTCATGACTCTTTTACATTCTTTTTGTATTCTATTTTAAATCCTAATTCTAATTGTTTATGTCTAATGTTCTCTACTGGATTTTAACTCCATGAGGGCATAGATCAGTATGCCTTATTTACCTTGGTATCCTCCCCACTGCCAAGCATAATTCATTGAACATAGTGGGTACTTCATATATTTATATATGTTCAATAGATGAATATTAATATTCACAATATTAGTAAGCACTACAAAAGATATTTCTTTTAAGTTTTGTTTTAAGTAGATTTTCATCCTCTTCAATGTAATAATTAGTAAATAGCTGACTGTGTTTATACTTAGTTGTTTAAGTATAGAGTTCTCTTTTTGATGGAAAAAAAAACATAACTAATTATGAAAGTGTTCTATGTTCTCTTTGACTTGGTTTTCTCAAATTGTAGCCATGGTACTCAGGAGAAAATAATCTATGTATTCCTAAATTGCTAATCCAAGCCTATAAAATGATGAGAAACATCACTTCTCTACTTCTCTCCTGGTCTCATACCTTCATTACACCACTTATCTCCTATGTCTAATTCTTCCCCAGGCAACTGGAAGAAAATAGACTTAAAATCATTTTCCCAATAAACCATAACAAGCACCACTGCTACCAAAAGTTGATGTTCTTTCTCTTCTTTTTCTACTTGCTGTCCTTTCTTATACTCTCATCTTCTATTAAGACAGAAGCAAACACCAAAAACTAAGAATAAAGCTTTTATGAACACAGTGAAAATCTTGCACAAAGTTTACAAAAGCCAACTCATTATTTTCTTTTCTGTGGTTCTAACATAGCACTAACGTAGTAAAACTGTTGAAAGAGACAAGAACTAGTTTGCATTTCTGGTACAGTTACAGTTCAAGGCTAACTGCAAGATAATGTCCCACATTCTCCTGAGGGTCTGGCTAAAGTTCAATGTAAATGAAGTTCTTTATTTTAGGTGAGAAAGTAACCTCAATTTGGGAACTGTATCTTTGCTGATTGCTTTGCTAAATTAAATATTTCACACCTGAAAGGACAGGAGTGTTGAATGTGGGTTTTTTTTTGCATTGAATACTGAACATAAGGCAGGTACTCATATTATCTAACATTACCCATTCCTCCTCCTGCTTCCTTTAACTCCCACCCCCACAACACATTGAATCAGAGGCTTATAGAATTTCAAAATTGAAAGAGAGCTCATGGGCCTTTAGTCCAACATATAACCAATAAAAAAATCCCTTATTCAATATGACCACCATCCAGCCTTTGATAGGAGACTTCCCCTGCTGGGGAACTTTAGGGGCGCAGTCCACTTTTTAATAGTGCTAATTGTGAGGAAGTTTGTCCCTCATGTAAAACGTAAATTGGTTGCTATATGACATCTATCTATTTCTCCTGTTCTGACCTTTGGGGACAAGCAGAATGAGGTTAGTTCTTCTGTATGACACCTTTTCAAGTATTGAAGATAACAATCATGTCCTCCTATGAGTCTATAGGATAAGGTAACTGTAGGCTAAACTTCCCCTTGGCTTACCTAACACTTTAGTAACTATGAAAAAATGAAATAAAGTTAGTAAAGCGTGACCTTGTGACCTATACATGATGAAACGATGCAATTTCTTTGTGATTGCTACTCTCCTCCCTAGACATTCTCTAACTTTTCTTGAATAATCCAATTTAAAATTTTGCTATGAATTAAGTTCACTGAATCATAGTTGACAAGTTCCATTCCTATTTTTTTAAATCAAGACATAAGGGGCATTTGGTTGATGCAGTTGATAGGGCACTGGCCTTGGAGTCAGGAGGACCTGAGTTCAAATCCGACCTCAGACACTTGACACTTACTAGCTGTGTAACCCTGGGCAAGTCACTTAACCCTGATTGCCAGAAAGGAAGGAAGGAAGGAAGGAAGAAAGAAAGAAAGAAAGAAAGAAAGAAAGAAAGAAAGAAAGAAAGAAAGAAAGAAAGGAAGGAAGGAAGGAAGGAAGGAAGGAAGGAAGGAAGGAAGGAAGAAAGGAAGGAAGGAAGGAAGAAAGGAAGAGAGAAAGAGAACAAGAAAGAAAGAGAGAAGGAGGGAGGAAGGAAGACAAGACATAAAACCCTTCTCTAATCCTTTGTTAACTCTTTCAAATACCAGTACTCACAGTTCAAAAACCACACCTGCCAATTCTTTTAGAACCTGAGAATGTAGCTTATCTGGGTCCAGTGACTTGAACTCAGACAAATATATTCTTAACATCTCTTTAGTTTTCTTGAGCATTAACTCCATGTTCACCATTTATTGTTGTTCTACCATTTCTATCCATCATTCTCCTTGGCAAGGGAAACAGAAATAAAGCAAAAACCAGGGAAATGCATTTCTTTATGTTGTTGGTTATCATCAATGTGCCACCCTGAATAAGGTGCCTATTCATTTTTGAGCCTTCTCTTTTCCTTAACATAGATTTTTTAAAAAAAATTGATATTTTTTTTGTCAGCTTTCCTTGCCAGCTTCAGCTGAATCTGGTTTTTAGTACTCCAGACTCTGTTCTTAGAGGATTATACCATACTTCTTTATTCATCTACTGTTAGTTTGCCTTACTTCCAGCTTCTTTATGTATCTTAAAAAACAAGTTGATTGGTAAATTCTGGACAAACCCAGAGTTTGTTTTAGCCAATTCCTCCTTTCCCTAGTCATTGAAGTATTCTTAGTCTTCAAAATTTGTTCTTGAGAATTTCCTGTTCCTCCTGAGTTGGCTTCCCTCTATGGGATCTATTTTTTTCCTCTGAACCTTTTCAGATCTATTCTCCTAAACTCTAGGGTGCATATCAGATGATACCCAGCTCTCCTCTGTCTTCTTTGTTGCAAACTGTAGGAATGACTGGTCACTACCCCATAGGGTTATCATCGTTTCTCCTCTAGTAACCAATTCCTTCTTGCTGACAACAATCAGAGTAGAATTCATGATCCTTCTTTTTAGGGATGCAATTACCATTAAGAAACTTAGAGGTTATTAGCTTCTCTGCTTTAGAAAAGAAGATTCCACTAATGTCTTGGAGGTAAATGAAATTCTTTTATATCATCAATTTGTGCCAGGTTTATGATCTATTTCCTGAACTCCTCATTTTCTTCTTCTTTCTATCCAGGTGATCTATAGTATATCTGATGACAAAATTGTTTCTTTTTCCTCTTTCATTGATCTTTATCCAAAGGCTCTCCAACATGCTTTCCCCAATGATTCTTCAATGTCTTCATATTACACACAATTTTTCTTCTGTGTTCTTTGTAGTATTTCAATAACATTTTTTTCCTATATTGCAGAATTTCTCTGTTCCATACTTTTGCAATTTCTTCCCTTCTCCACTCTTTTGTGATTTAAAACTATAGCAAGATACCAGACAGATCATGCTTGCCAACTTGTATTAGGTGCACTCCATCCTTGGTCAGGTGCATGTCATTCCTTCATTTTAACATAAGTTCAGAAATCAAATTTATATTGTCAGACACCATCTTATTTTTGTCTATATACTCTTTAAGTTTCTTGCCCAGGGTTGTAATCTTTGGCAATTCTGTAGGATCCTTCTGGTAGTATCATTTATGACAATGTGAGTTACTGGAAATGGATATTAGTTGTCCATTTTGAGAAAAATCTTAGTTTGTCCTTTCTATCTTGGATACATACTCTGTCAACACAACAGGTCTTTCTGTTGTTTTTAATCAGTATAGACTAGTGCAGGGAGTAGGGAACCTGTGGCCTTGAGGCCACATGTGGCCTTCTAGGTCCTTGGGTATGGCCTTTTGACTGAGTCTGAATTTTAAAGAACAAATCATTTTATGAAAGGGATTTATTCTGTGCGAAGTTTGGATTTGGACTAATAGTCACACTTGAGGACCTAGAGGACCACATATGACCTTGAGGCTGCAGGTTCCCCACCCCTAGACTAATGGATAGGGAGCTAGCCTTGGAGCTAGCTAACTATGACCTGTGTTTAAATTTTGCACCTGATAAATTTTGACTGTTAGACCCCTGACAAATCACTTTCTAAAGTGCTCCAGGCAACTCCCAAAGACCGTAAGTTGCAGAATAGATACAAATCTCTTTCTCCCTAAATCTTCCATAACTCCTACTTTCCCTATTACTACAGAGGGCATCATCATCCTCCCAGTCCTTAAGATTCACAACCTAGGAGTTATCTTTGATACCTCATTATGTCTCATCCCTCCCCAAACCACCATATCTAAGCTGTTGCCAAGGTCTATTGATTTTGCCTCTTCAACATCGTTCAAAAGTGTACTTTTCTCTCCTCTCTGGCACTGCTCTAGTGCAAGCCCTTCTTACCTCCCACCTGAACCACTGCAATAGCCCACTGGTGGGTCTACCTGCCTCTAGTCTTTCCCCACTCCACTTTATCCTCCATTTGGCTACCAAAGTCATTTTCCCAAGGTGCAGGTCTGTCCCCTACTTAATAACTTCTTTTCATCTCTAAGATCAAATATAAAATACTCTACTTTCCTTAAATATCCACATAACCTAGCCCTGCTCCTACCTTTCCAGTCTTCTTATACCTTATACCACCATGTACTCTCTGATCCAGTGATACTGGCCTCCTGTTTGTTCCATGAACCATCTCTTGATTCTGAGTATTTTCTCTGATTGTCCTCCCTCCCTGGAATGCTCTCCCTCCCCAACTTCACTTACTGAATTCCCTAGCTTCCTTTAAAGTCCAATTTTGGAGGAGCAGGAAGCATTCCCCACTCCTCTTAATTCTAGTGCTGTCTCTCTATAAATTATTTCCCATTTATCTTCTATATAACTTGCTTTGTATATTTTTGTGTTTATGCTGTCTCTCCCATTAGATTGCAAGCTCCTGGAAGGCAGCTACTATCTTTTGCTTCTTTTTGTTTCCACAGCACTTAGCATAGAGTAGGCACTTAATAAATGTTTATTGATTCTTGATTGTTATCCTAAGTGTTACCTACACTAATGAAGCAACAGGTTTAAATAAACCCTGAGCTCCTCTCAGCAGGGAGTTGTCAATCGAAGGTACTTACCCTGCACTCTATCCACTATGCCACCTTTTCAAAGTGTTAAGTTTGTTTCTTAGTTCCAATCATTCAGTATTCTTCTTCCCTTCCTCTTTGTGACTTTTTTCATCTCTCCAACCTTATGACCTAAGTCTAGATTACTCTTTTGTGTAGCTTCTTTTTCTTCCTCATTTTCACACTGAAGTCCCTTTGAGTTTTTTTCTAAATCTTTTTAAAAGGATACTTTGTTTCTGAAAACCTATCATGTAGAGAGGCATTTCTTGATTCCCTTCACCTTCTCTTTTCTTCATCCTCTGAGCTTTTTTTGATGATCTGCCTGGTAGCATCTGTGAAACAATTGTTTCCTCAGAAGATAAGCAATCGCCTTCTTTTTCAGTGAGCTCTATCATTTCCATGTTGCTGTTCAGTTGTATTCAACTCTTCATGACCCCATTTGTGGTTTTCTTGGCAAAGATACTTGAGTGGTTTGCTATTTCCTTCTCCAGTTCATTTTACAGATGAGGAACAGGATTAAGTGACTTGCCCAGGGTCACATAGCTAGTAAGAGTATGAGGCTGGATTTGAACTCAGGTCTTTCTTACTCCAGACCCTGCACTCTATCCACTATGCCACCTTTTCAAAGTGTTGTTTGTTTCTTAGTTCCAATCATTCAGTATTCTTCTTCCCTTCCTCTTTGTGACTTTTTTCATCTCTCCAACCTTATGACACAAGTCTAGATTACTCTTTGTGTAGCTTCTTTTTCTTCCTCATTTTCACGCTGAAGTCCTTTTGAGTTTTTTTTCTAAATCTTTTTAAAAGGATACTTTGTTTCTGAAAACCCATCATGTAGAGAGGCATTTCTTGATTCCCTTCACCTTCTCTTCTTGAAGGGTCCGGAGCAAGTAGACACTTTGGCTGAGGCAAGAATACAAATGCATGCTAAGTACAAGTTATAGTCTCAATTTTGTCTTTGTGTCTTTAATACCTCAGTGCCTGGCACATAATAAGTACAGAGCAAATGCTTATGGATTGATGGAAGTCAGTGAAACATACTCCCTGTTCTCTCCCTTTCCTGATAAGTTTATGTTGTTTTATTACTTCCTTCTATCTTTACTTCCTTTTATTCCCTTTATAGAATAACTTTTGTTCTCTTTAAAATTTTTGTTTATTTTCTTTACTCTCTTTTATCACTTCTAACCATCTTGACTAGTAGGGCCAATTTGGTTTTCTTGCCTAAATAAATTCTTTTCTTTTTCTTACTTTGCCTGACCAATAGCCATTTCATTCACCTTAAATACTGCTCCTCAGTTCCCTTTCCTTCTTTAGATTGAATTTTCTGCCTTCAGCTCGTCAGCATCTTTTTTCCCCAAGTTTTGCCAAATTCTCTAAAAGTTGCATTCTTTAGAATTTTGAAGTCCAAAGCTCTCCAGATTGGCTTAATAATTTTCTCCTCCTTCCTATTTACCTCATTTATCTTCTTCCCAGATCTTTCTGCCAATACAACCTTCCTGAGAAGTAGAATTATCAAGTCAGGACACACCTGAGAATAAACATCCCTGTCCTCTCTCTCTCTCTCTCTATATATATACACACACACACACACACACACACACACACACACACACACACACACA
>NW_027187345.1:1072451-1116924 GCF_028583685.1 Petaurus breviceps papuanus
ACACACACACACACACACACACACACACACACACACACACACACACATATACATATACATGTAGTCCTATTATTCAATTCAATAAACATTTATTAAGTGCCTACTATGTGCCAAATACTGTGCTAAGTCCTGAATTGTTAGCATTGAAATAGCACCTACTATGGGCCAGTCACTGTTCTAAGTGCTTTAAATAGTTTTATATCATCTTTTCCTCACAATAACCATGAGAGGTAGGTGTTATTATTATTTTCATTTTATAGTTGTGGAATTGGGGGCAAACACAGATTAAATGACTAATTAGATGCTAGTGAGTGTTTAAGATTGGATTTGAACTCATGTCTTCCCAATTCCAGGTCAGGGTTCTATCCAATCATTCCACTATTGCACCCCACTTAAAGTAATCAACAGGATATTCTAGCTTGACAGCTTTATCAGGTGAACACATCTTTTTTTTTAAATTGTGTTAATATAATTTGTTTTTGCATTTCTTCAATCCCCCTCCCCCATATCCCCCACTTCCCCTCCCCAAAAGTCATCCTATATAACAGGGAATATTTGAGAACATCTCTGTTGAATCAGTCCACCAAAGGCACCAAACAAATGTGCAGCCTGTCACATCCTGTGCATCTTCTATAAAATAACATACCAGTTCAGAACTTGGCACTTGAGTATCTGGTGGAACAGTTGAGAAGGAATCTTTTGGGGGTGGGTGGAGCAGAGACTCTGTCTCCTCCTCCCATCTTAAAAGAATTCAACCACATGAAGGTCAAACAATTTGGATTTCTTATTAGCATTCCTTCAGCATCCCAGGCTGTAACTGGTGGTGCTGTATGTACTAGGAGTCAAAGACAAATAGGCAAGGAAAACACTATTAAAGCATTAAAGATCCCAACAGGAAATTACTCCATGCTTAAAGGAAACTTCTCAGGATCCTACAAAGGGAGAAAGGTGCTTCCAATAAGTATAAGTTGTGAGATTCCCCCTTTGCCATATGAGCTAAATGTAAGCCCACTTTCCCCTAGAACCTGTTTGTACTAGTGGGAGGGTGTGTCACAGAGTTTGAAAGGTATGTTTCATACCAACTGTTACTACCTTAGTAAATACCTACTCCTGAAGGGTAATTGTTCTGGCTAAATGATTGATATTAATACTCATTGGAGTGAGCATACCTGTGGGGTTTATGAGTTATAGCATTAGAAATACACACCTTAGAACCTCAGGGTCTTCTAGAACCGTAAAAGGAGAAATTACAGCCAGCCTCTGATGACCCTACTTGCCAGTGTGAATGGAGGTCTAGGAAAGGAATAATAACTATTAATAGCTACCATTTATTTAGCATTTGAATTTACTATTTAAAATACTATTGTGCAAAAAAGAAGTGATGAACAAGCAGGTTTCAGAAAATCTTGGAAAGACTTCTATGAACTAATGCAAAGTGATATGAGCAAAACCAGGAAAATATTGTACATAGTATCAATAATACTGTGTGATGATCATTGTGTGATGTTCTCAGGAACACAATGATCCAAGACAAATACAAAGGACTCATGAAGGAAAATGCTATCCATATCCCAATAAAGAACTGATGGATTCTGAATACATATTGAAACATTTTTTTCACTTATTTTATTCCTTCTCATTTTTATCTTTCCGATCTGTTTCTTCTTTCACAATCGTGACTAATATGGAATTTTTAAAAAATGACAGTACATGTATAAATTATATCAAACTGCCTATCATTTTCAGAAGATGGAAGGGGAGGAAGGGAGAAAAATTTGGAACTCAAAATCTTGTAAAAATGAATGCTAAAAATTTTCTTGACATGTGACAGGGGAAAAAATAAAATACTATTAAACTTAAAATAAACAAATAAAAATGAATTTACCATTTAAGATTTATAAAGCATTTTTTAGGTTATCTCTTGATTCTCACAACCACCCTGTGAAATAGGTGCTATTATAATTATTCCCATTTTTTCCAGATAAGGAAACTGAGGCTGAGAGAAGGTAAGTGACTTGTTAGATTATGCAACTTGAAAGTGTTTGAGGTTGGATTTGAATTCAGTTCTTTTTGTCATGAAATCCAGCATTCACTCCTCCACCTAGCTACAGTTCCATCTAGCTAGAATGACAGATGCTACACTGTGTAAAAATCTAAATTTACAAATGAGATAAGTTATAGGATGGACATTCACATTTAAAATAATTTTCTGCTTTACAAAAGAACTCGCTGACTAGAGTTCTTTTAATAACAGGTTCTGGAAGTACATTTCAAATAGGAAAATTTTTTCCAAATAGAATCTCCTAAACCATCATCCCATATATAAGACCTGAATTTCAAATTAGAACTGAAATAATTTTGGGGGTATACAAGGGTAATGGAAATATTTTAGAAATATATATTTCTCATCATGGATACCTACTGCATGGGTTGGTAGTGTAACTGCCAAAATCTGGGCAAATTAAGAGAATTATTTAATAGAAGGGATGAAATAAAATCACGCAGCAGAATTATGACTTGATTGTTCTAAGGTTTTTGCAATTAATAATAAAACTGAACAAATGAGTGACAGTTGATGAAACATAACTATAGAAAACATTAGTTGGTTTAAGTAAAACACTTCCTTTGAATCAAATATTTTCTTTTCTTTAAATGGTACAAGTACTGCAAATAAAATATTTTAGGACGGTGATTTCCAAACTTTTTTGTCTCAGGACCCATTTATATTCTTTAAAATTATCGAGGATCCAAAGAGTTTATATTTATTTGGATTATATCTATTGATACTTAATGCATTAGACATTAAAATGGATAAATTTTAGATACTTCTTTATTAATACATTAAAATCGTGATAAATTCATTACATTTTAACACAAATAACATACTTTCTTGCAAACACCTAAATTTAGTGTGAAGAGTAGCATCGCTTTACATATTTTTGCAAATCTCTTTAATGTCTGGCTTAATCAAAAACAGCTGGATTCTCTTATCTGCTTCTGCATTCAGTCTGTTGAGATGCATTTTGGTTAAAGAATATGAAGAAAATCTGGCCTCCTAGATGTATTGTTGGAAAAATGAGAAGTATTTTATTTTATTAGACTTTTCAGATATTTGTGCATATTCTTCTTTAACACTACAATAAAATCTGACAAGTGGTAATCTCTTAAAGGTTAGGTGTGATGTGGAACCTGAAATATTATCAATGAATGAATAAGGGTGAAAGAGGGAAATAGTGTCTTAGTATTATTACTAAAAGAGTTTTGATCTTGCAAGTGTCCTAAAAGGATCTCAGGCATTTCCAAGGGGCTGTAGACCCTCTTTTTTGAGTACTGATGATTTAGGAGATCTAAACTCTTTGGTCAATAGACCAATATATCATTCCCCCTTTGTCTCTTTTTAAATGTATAAAACCCAATAAATTCCATTCATAATCCTCATGACTTTCCAGACAAAAACATTCTCCCTTGGTCTTCTGGTATTTATGTTATTTTTTCCTATTAGAAGGTAAACTCTTTAAAGGTAGGAAATATTTTGCATTTTTATTCCCAGGGCTTAGTACAGTATGCAGAATATGCCAAGTTTTTAATACACTTTTTTTTCCATTCATCCATTCACAAAAATGGCAGGACATCAAGGTATATTTAAAAAAATTTTTTTTAACTTGCCAGAAAGATATGTGCCTATCAGGATGGTACACAACTGGAGACCCTAGTGTTACAGCTAAGGTTAGGAGAGAAAAGATATAGTGTGGGGCCTTTACTTGACAAAATGAAGGAATTCCCTGAATCCCCAGCCAACAATCTATAAGACTGTTGGAGAATGGAGTCAGTAGAAAAGATAGTTTTCCCATCAGGTATAAAAGTGATTCAACATTATAGGCCTTGCTGAATGAACAGGAGGAGTTAAGGGATTTAGGGAATCTCTTCAAATTTAAGTGCAAAACAGTTAGTGCTATATTTTGAGGGCCAGTTCTCTCTTTTTAAGCTTCATATTCTTTGGTTAACTTTAATTGTACCTAAGGAGAAATTCACTCTCAAAATTAAGGTGATCTTTTCAGTCCATGGCAGTGGGCTGAAGTAATTTGCTAATCCACATGGCTTTATTTCCAGGAATCGGAAAAGGAAGGGAAATGAAGGACATTCTTCCTATTGTTGATATTTGTGAAGGAAATTAAATCACAGGAAACAGGACTGAAGGGAGATTGGTATTGAACTATAGTCCCCTACTACAGCGGTCCAGTGAACCCACTGATATAATTTAAGCTTAAGACATTCGAATAAAGAAGTTTCAAATTGTTCAGTTGTGATATTTGCAACAGAATCCCCATTCTTGGAGGAATTACAGAAAAGGGATATATTTGAAATACTCATCTTCTCCCAGAACACACATGGTCTTCCTCCTTCACAGCAGGATGAGGTAGTTAAAGGATCAAATGGTTTCAGGGGAGTTTATAAATGAAGAGTCTTTGTGTTAAGGTAAGGGGCATGAAGTCCTCTAGATAAGGCTCTCTGCACATAAAAGGTGGAAAGGCTAACAAGATAAAAAAAGATGGTCTAGAGGGAAGTTAGGCACTGGCATTTAGAATTACAGTGCACAGCTTGAAGCCCAGAAGGGATGCCTTAGAACCTTGGAGGAAGGCAATGACATTATCTTCAGTAACTGATATCCATTTGCCATCAACTCTTAGGGCCAGTGTTAGGGGATGAAAGTATATT
Source organism: Petaurus breviceps papuanus (assembly GCF_028583685.1). NCBI lineage: Eukaryota > Metazoa > Chordata > Mammalia > Diprotodontia > Petauridae > Petaurus > Petaurus breviceps. The sequence continues at coordinate 1,077,168 of NW_027187345.1, forward strand.
AGTCATATGTTTCTGTAGTTCTGTGTCTTCATTACTGAGGACTTGGAGCTTTATAGGGAAAGCATCCAATGAAGAAACCCTGGTGTTTTCTGTGTGTTCTGAAGTATCAGCTTAGGAAAAGAACCAAGCAGAGAAAATGACAAATGGGAATGTAAGGCAGCTACATTTTGTGGTTTATTGGGAAATAGGAATTTAAGCCATGGATAGCAAAGCTACAAATGTCAGAGTTTCCACTTAATATAGTTAAGAGATATTTGAGCACTTATAAATATTTGTATACATATATCTATGAAGTCCCTTTGAATATTCAATTTAGCATTATTTCAGATGTAGTTGAATTATTGCATGGATATGGACTTGTGGTATAGTAGAATTGAGACAGCCTCACAGTCATTAAGCTCTGTGTTCAAGTCCTGATTCTTGACATATCCTGCCTATATGACCTTGGATAAGTCACTTAATAATGCCCCCAAACTCTCTAAAACCATAAACTGCAGAATATAAACCAGCATACATTTATAGAGAAAGCTCCTTCCTCCAGTCTTCTTATATTGATGAAATCACAGATTTCTTCTACTCCATCTCCTAGCAAGGTCTCTGTTCATTTCTTTAATGTATTTTAAATGACTCAAATGACAATGGTAGTTACAAGCAGACCATAGAATATTATCAATGGTGACTTGGATGCTGCAAGAGATGCCATAAAAGACATCATTAAGGACATGTGATCAGAAAAGGAGGTGGATCTGTCATGTAATGAGATTGACAGGTAACATGAACAGCTTGAGCGTTCATTGAAATCCACAAACTTTTAAATGGACTGGAGGAATAACTCTAGTGCACTGGGTTTATTCTCCATGTAAGATTCACAGAATAAAACATGAGCAAGAATTACACAGGTAGGGATGGGTGGCATTCTGCGCCATTTGGAGGAACACTCACACTGGGGTCCATTCACAGATCTGTCAGAGTATTGATGGCAGTTCATGCTCACACAGGAGGGAGCTTACAACCTCAAAGGTCAAGACTTACTAACAGACAGGATAACATTTACAAGTATATACATATGAATACGTCTCTAGAACTATATCTACATACAGGTTCACAGAAGCAAAGTTATAAATAGAGTTCTAAAAAAAGTGGATTGATGAACCAGGGTGGAGACATTCTGTTAAAGGTATCAAAAGGCCTGGGTCTAGGAGATGGAGAATGGATGATAATGGAGCACTTAAGCAGAATGAAGTCAGTCAAATCAAAATTGTGAAGCCTGTGATTAGGAAGGTAATCCATTTGGTCCAATTCGTATAGGAAAACCTATGTGAAAAGGAGAGGTTGTAATTTAGCAAATAGCATGTTTGGCCTGACCTACTATTTTAAAGTCCTGTGTGATCATCAGATAAAAAAATGCAGTGTGGAAATAAAGTCCAGGATTTAGTGACCTTCTTTATTTCTTTCCTAGACTGAAGAACCCACCCCACACCTCATTTTATGTATAGAAAACACATAAATGTATTGCAGCTCAGTATTGTGCCACACAGCTGATTGGATTTTATGTATGCAAATAGAAGAGCACTGTGATTGCAGAAACAATAGGCTTCGGTTATTTATGGGCTTGTATTTGGTCCTCATTAGTTTCTGAGCTTGGCTTTGGGCCTAGAGTATGTTTTTAAAGTTTACACAAAATCAATTTGCTCATTTGACTGATTAGAGTGGAGAACAACCTTCTTCTAACCCTGACTTCAAGTTCACAAAGTAGTTCGGTTTACCTGATTTCTTAATGATTCACACATGGCCAAAAAACACCTTAGAATTTGATACATGCAGTTAGAGGTGGTTTCCTTACTAAATTCATTTAAAAAGGAAGTGGGAAAACCAAAATGAATGGCAACTTGGTTTGGGACATGAGCACGGGGTTTGATTGTTCCAGAGTTCATGTCACTTCCTGATGGCAAATTAGGTGTTTACTTAGACAAATTAGGTTTTTCAGCTCCAGAGAAGTCATTTAGAACAGTGTTTCTCACACTGAGGATTCATACCTCCCCTCTCCACCCCATTCCTGAACACCCTGGTGAGTATAGGTTTCTAATTTCACTGTGTAGAACCACTGGGGAAGTAATATTATCGTTTTAGCTCTTAAAGGGTAGACAAACATCAATTCTCCCGGTCTTGCTTTTCTTTGAGTAGTTACATTAGCTCATTAATCTAGGTATTGTAGTTAGGGTAGATTTTCCCAAAGAGAATAAGTTCCAAGCCCTCCACATAGAGATTCCATTGGAGCCCCAGTCACATAACTTGTGGCATAACATGGAGTTGCTTCTCTAAGTAACAGACAGAGACATCCTCAACTGTATGTCAACTTGGCCTAGGAACAATAAAAGTAAAAAAGAAAACATGATAAAAATGTATACTATATACTGCATGCTTTTAGGTCTCCCATATTTACTCAGTCCTTTAGACAGTGTAAAGGATCTTCCAAACCTAAGAGTTCTAGAAAAGGCACAATTCAGCTTACTTAGTCCTCCTGGTTGCATTTCCTGTGAATGGACAGAGAAATATAGGCAATACAACAGTACCCAACTTATGCTCAACTTGCATGATCATCCTTCATATAATCGTCATATCAATATTCAGAAACTCTTCAGAAACTCTGAACGTGGTATTTCTCCTTCTCCTCTTGGCATAGGCATGAACTTGGAACCCATTGTTTCTTCATTCAATGTCCTGTCACTGGTAGAGATTCCCATGACATCTTACTGTGATTGGCTTGTTCATGGATCATGGAGCAGAAAGAGAGGACTAAATCATACATTTGAAAGGAGAGGCTGCTGCCATTCTGCCCTGGCATCTCTCTAACCCTGAGACCCTTGGTAGCCATTTCCAGTAGTTAGGAGGTATGTCATTTCAGTCTCTAAGACCTTGCCCTTATCTAGGGCATGTATTCCCATTTGCACATTTCCTCTCTCAGTCTACACTGGCTGCTCCATATATTAGGGGAAGGGCAGAGTGTGGGGTGCTACACTTTCACTCAATAAGTAGGTATTGATTAACTTGTACTGTCAATGTGAATTGTTAGCACAATCTTCTTGTCTGAGGAAAGTCCTGACTCTCTCTCTCTCTCTCTCTCTCTCTCTCTCTCTCTCTCTCTCTCTCTCTCTCTCTCTCTCTCTCTTTCTCTCTCTCTCTCTCTCCTCTACCTTATATATTTACCCCCTTCTTCTCTTTGTTTCTGTTTGTCACTCTCCTTTCCCACCTTTCTCTCTTTCTTTCCCTGCCACTGATATTTTTTCTTATCACTACATATCTCAGTTACGTGGCTTTGTTGCTTGGATACACGATGCTTTTGAGGCAAAGGTGGGCAACATGTGGCAGACCCGGAGTTAAATTCACACCCAGATAGGTTGGAGGAACTTGGAATGTTCAGCCTAGTGAAGAAAAGATTGTATGTGAAGGGTTATCATGGGAAGAGGGGTTAAAAACTTTTTGTTTTGTTTTCTTCTCCTGGCTCTGGAGAATAGCCCTAGAAATAATGGATGAAAGAAGCAGAGAGGTGGAGTTAGATTGAATACAAGGAATAGCTTCCTTGTATATCAGACCCATTTAAAGGTCCAATAAATGCCCTGGAAAGGGAGTGTTTTCCTATTTACTGAAGGTCTCCAAGTAGACATTGGATGAATATTTGTAATAGACGTGGTAGAGGAGATTCCTATTTAGATAAACTAGACTCCTTCCAAATTCCATCCAAGGTTCTATAACTTGACACTCAAAGATGTTGTTTTGTTTTTCTCTACTGTCTGCTTGGGGAAGGAGAGTTGTTTTCTATGACTATAGATAGCATCTTTTATTTCACCTTATTATTACAAAAGGACTTGGGAAAAAGCATAATGATGACCTTTAAGATCCCTTCCAGATCTAAATCTGTGGTCGTAAAGGTGACTTAGTAAGAATCCCTGATGAACATCAGAAAAACAGCTAAAATGTGCCTCTTCCTTACTAGGAGGTGACATTTATATAATGCATGAGGTTTTGTATACTTAAAAATATTACAAATGTGAGTTATTGTAAATTGAGGAAGAGGTGGATAAAATAAAGGATTTAACCAGTACATTTCTAGATGTGTTGGGAAATCAAAATATGCTACTACCTCTCTTTTATTGATAGAATAGAAATCTTATTCCCACTTTGTTTTTGAATGGGAGGAGTAGTGGAGTGTGGAAAGTCTTTTACTTGGAAGTGATCTGGGAAGTACTAACTTATTACCATGTGAAAAAAAAAGATATAATATGGCTATCCAAATGCTTGATCCACAGAAAGAAATTTGGGTCTTATGGGAGAATCAGAATTGTTCCATCAATAAATTGACTAGATAGAATGGTTATTTTCCCTTGGGGAAAAATTTGATGGTGTGGCAGGAAGTGTATTACCCTGGAAGTCATAACAACTGTCTTCATCACTAACTTACCATATGACCTTGACCTAGTCACTTTCTTTTTTTGTGGAAACTATTTCTTCGCATTTTAAAAAAAAGTGTTGGACTAGTAACATCTTGGCTTTTTTCTGGTTCAAACTTTTAATAATAATAATAACTGACATTTATAATGGTCCTTACTATGTTCCAGGCACTGTGCTAAGTACTTTACAGTTATTCCATTTTGATCCTTATGATTTCCGTTTTATAGATGAGAAAACTGAGCAAACAGAGATTAATTAAATTGCTCAGGGTCACAAGGGTGGTAATTATTTTAAGTTGGATTTGAACTCAGGTCTTCCTGTTTCTAGGCTTGATACTCTATCCACTGTGCCATTTTCTAACTGCTCCAATATATGATTTTATGACTGTAGAGAGCTGTACATTAGCATAATAAAATAGTGGAGTTGGAGCACAGAGGACAAGTATCCAAAAATTTGCTGGTGTGGAAAAAGGAGGAATAAAGATGAGGCCATTTGTCCAAGGCTATCTGCTAGCCATGATGGAACAGAGACATCTAAATAGTTGGGGAGATACAACATATAGATAAGCAACTATTATTCAAGGCAATTATGTTTATGAGGAGTATATGGGGTTTTCGTGGAGGAGTGGCACCTCTGAGGTGAGAGGTCTTGCTAAGCCCTTTTCAGGGCTGCTTTCTACCTTTAGTATCTAGCTGATCACCCTGTTCTCACCTGTGGCTCCAAGAGGCTGTAGTATGTGCAGTGGCTGCATTTCAATAAACCATCTTGGCAGATGGGCTAAACTAGATTGAGGATAACTGATGGGCCAGAAACCCACCAGTGAGTTAAGGGTGTCTACCCCAAGTATATGAAGACTTCCTCTGATGGAAAGGACAGATAAGAATAATTTGTTCCAATGGCTATGAAGGTGGCTGAAGTAGGGTCTGTGGAATGCTTAGAGTTTGGTAGGACATCAGAGATGCCAAGGTCATCTACTGCATCCTGGTCCATCTCCAGTCATCTTGACTTTTGTCTTGCTACTGGTCTTTGATGATTCTGGAAGAGAGTGAGGCTTATGACTTTGTACAGGTCTGCCTCACTTAAGTCCAATTTATGTGCCAATCAAGACATCTCCCTGTGATGTCACTGGTCCTTTTTGAAAACAGAGGACAAACAAAAACAGACAATAACAACAATACAAGGTAAAATATAATAGCTTTAAAAATTATATAGAGGTCTAGGAAGGATGCTCATATCCCAAGGGGAAATGTATAAGTATGTGAAGGCTTTCTGTGTATGCACCAATTAAATAATTTGTTTTGAAGAAAAGTGGAAAATATGTGCCTAAAACTGTTTTTAACAATCAAGAATTCAATTTTAAAATATGCATACAGTTAGTAAGCAGAGCACATTTCTGGCACTTCCAGTCATGACTTATTACCAGCAAGAATTTTGCAATTTGACAGGGTAGCTACATGGCACAGTGAATAGAGCACTGACCCTGGAGTCAAGAGGACCTGAGTTCAAATCCGGCCTCAGACACTTAACACAAAAACTAGCTGTGTGACCTCAGACAAGTCACTTAACCCTAATTGCCCCCCAAAAAGCAAAAAAAAAAATTTGCTATCTGAGTCTTTACTATAGTCCTATTTGTATATAAAATGAATGTCATTTTTATATATAATATAACATAACATAACAAATATAATGTAATATAACATAACATAATGTAACATAATGTAATGTAATATATAAAAATAAAAGTCATTAAAATGACTTCTCTTGAAACAGAAATTACAAAAGGAAAGGCAATTGATATGAGATCTTTCTCAATGACTGACTTTGTGAAAGTCCATACTAGTTCAACTAGGACTTTTGTCCACTGACCCATGAACTCTGTGGACATTAATTAAGGAGATAGTGAGGCTTCCAGACTCAAAAGTCAAACAAGCAGAATAAATTCAATCATCTCCATTTGTTTAGCAGTTTAAAACCTAAAACTTTTTAGGTTAGCTTCCCCCTTGGACCATATTGTGAATTTCTGGTGTTGACTCCACTTCTGCTTTTGCCACCTGTTCCTCCCTCAGGGTCTTTCTTGTTTATTGATCCTGGTCACTGAGTACTGGATTTGGGTGGTACCTAAAGAGAAATTTTGATGAGAATGTTGGATATAGGCTCTGTCTACCTCACAATTTTGCTAAAGGCTGACCCTAGTCATGTAGTCTCTCAAATGTGTTCTTTTAAAAGTACTTAGGGGGCAGCTAGGTGGCGCAGTGAGTAAAACGCTGGCCCTGGAGTCAGGAGGACCTGAGTTCGGTTCTGGCCTCAGACACTTAACACACATACACACACACACACACACACACACACACACACACACACAAAACTAGTCATGTAATCTTGGGCAAGTTACTTAACCTCAATTGCCCTCCGAAAGGCAAAAAAAAAAAAAAGTAGTTAGGTATGGTTTATGTAATAGATTAGGAAAACACTATTTAAAAGTAAATGACCACAGTAACTGAGTGCTTGATAAATCCAAAGATCCCAGCAATTAGGGTAAGAACTCACTGTTTGACAAAAAACTGCTAGGGAAATAGGAAAGCAGTCTGTCAAAAACTAGGTATAAACCAACATTTCATATCATAAACCAAGATAAGCTCAAAATAGGTACATGATTTATAAATAAAATGTCATATCATAAACAAATTTGGGGAACATGGTAAAAAAATACCAGTCATATCTATGAATAAGGGAAGTATTCATGACCAAGCAAGAAAAAGAGAAAGGATCATAGAAGGTAAAATGGATAATTTTGATTACATTAAAGAGATTTTGCATAAATAAAAGCAACCTGGCCAAAAATAGAAGGAATGCAGAAACCTGGGGATGGTGGAATTTACATCATTTCTCTGATAAAGTTCTCATTTCTGAAATATATTGGGAACTGAGTCAAATTTATAAAAATAAGAGACGTTCCCCAATTAATGAATAGCCAAATTGGCATATGTAATGAGAATGGGAATTTGAATATCTTCTCTGCCCCTCAATAGACCTAGGGGGGAGTTTGAAGACCTCCCCTGCTTTGAAAGTAAACTCTGTTCCCTAATAGGCTGAATGTAATCACATGGAGCCTTTGGTGGGAAGAGTTTGCTGAAGGGAAGCAGGACCCACAGGAAGCTGGTCAGAGTCAGAGCCAGGGAGACAGTAGGAGACAGAGGAGGCAAGGAGATAGAGAGGTTTGTGAATAAATATTGATCTTGTATTGGTTTGTAGGAAGGATAAAGGATGCTGTGGCTCTCCGTGTTATTATGGCTTCTGAATATCTTTGGTACTATGATGTAATCGGCTTGCTGGTTTTGGGATTCGGTTTTCTGGTGTCTAAATAAATCCTTCAGCTTTATCCTCTATCTGGAGAGTCTGGCATATTTTATGATAAAACATCATGCAATACTTACAGTCATGGTCTTTATCATGATTGTGGGTGCTGCAAATATTTCATTGGTGCTACAGCATATTATAAATAGATTTCAGAAGCAGAAATAGTCATATAAAAATACCCTAAATCACTAATAATCAGAAAATTTAAAATTAAAACAACTCTAAGATACTAGCTCCCACCCATCAGATTGGCTGTGATAGAAAAGGAAAATGTCAAATGCTGGAGGGAATGTGGGAAAACAGGGATTTTAATGTACTTTTGGTAGAGCTGTGATCTGTTACAAACATTTTGGAAAACAACTTGGAACTATGCCCAAAGAGCTATGAAATTGTGCATATCCTTGACCCAGCAACACTTCTACTGGTTCTGTACTCCAAAGAGTTCAAAGAAAAGGACCTAGATGTACAAAAATATTTATAGCAGTTTTTTTGTGGTAACAAAAAATTAGAAACTGATGGGATGCCCATCAATTGGAGAATGACTGAACAAGTTGTAGTATATGATTATGTTGGAATACTAGTGAGGTATAAGAAATGATTAAGGGGATGGTTTCATAAAAAGCTGGGAAAACTTATATGAACTGATGCAAAGTCAAATAAATAGGACTAGGAAAACATCATCTACAGTAATAGCAATACTGTAGATAATTGTAAGACTTAGCTACTCTGACTAATACAATGACGCACAACATTTCCAAAGGATTCCTCGTAAATGTTATCTACCTCCAGAGAAATTATGAATTCTGAGTACAGAAGGAAGTATTTTTTTTCAGTTTCTTTATTTTTCTTATTTTTATTCCCTCACCACATGGTTAATGGGGAAATACATTTTGTATGAATTCATTTGCATAACAAATATCATGTTTTTGCCTTTCAATTGCTGGGGGAAGGGCTGGAGAAGGTAGAGAATTTGGAACTGAAAATAAAAATAGAAAAATTTAACTATAAATAAATGAAAAATAAAAGTACTTATATATTTAAACACACACACACACACATATATATACATATATAAGCTCACTATATAGAACTATAGATTAACCACAGAGCATACTATAAATTGCTACAAATTCTTTTTAATATATATAAGTCCCAATGTAGTATTCAGGTTATATATTGATGATTTCTGGTCACACATGTTCTTAATGCTATCTTTGATTCACTCTCTCAGGAAAGTCATTATTGTTTACATGGTCACTTATACTATGTGTCTTTATATTATCCTTTGAGTTATTAGCTATGTTTATTCTTCCAAGAACATGATTTCCATTGATTCACAGCTGTGTGTCACCACTTGGAGAGTATTTGTGTTAAGTAAATGAGTTTTTGTAGCAGTGTGCCTCTTAGGATCTCTGCATATACTGTATAGTTCTCCAGATCTAATTCAGGCAAATTTTCTTCTCATCCAATTTTTAGCCCAGCTCATTGGGCATCAGAAGCACTTGCAAGAAGATAATCACAAATCATTATCATTATTCCCAACACCAACAACTATCAATTTATGTATGCCTACATTCCCAACTATAGAACATTATGAGACTTAGTTATACATGCATTGAGAGAGTTTTTAATGAAGGCGTTAGTAAGGAACAGGCAGGCTTTCATAAGCAGTAATCTGTAGTAGTTAACATCTTTAATATTTCACAATTGACTAAAAAATGGAGACCATATAAAAATCCTCCTGTCCTTATTGTTCATTTTGAAAAAGAGTATGATTCAGTAGAGCAAAATGTCATCTTAAAGGCTCTCTTCTGAAAAGCATCTTCTGTTCACATATGAAAATTATTCAAGATTCCTTGAAAAATGCAACAGAGATAACCTTATTAAACAATATTCTGATCACAAACATCATGTGAGGTATAAAACAGGGAAATCTATTCTTGCCAAAGATTTTTCCTTTGTGATGGAGTAAATCAAACCCACACAGTAAGTTGAAGGATTCTTTGTGGATGGTGATGCACCTGTTTGCAAATTACATTATGCTGATTTCATCAAGCCATGTAACATTTCAGAGCCTCCTGGAAGAGATCCATATGAACACCGAAGAGTTCAGCCTAACCATCTATACAGGAAAGAACAAGTAGATGAAAAATGTCTATTGTTCAGATTGTGACATGCAGCTGGAAGCACAAGTTCTAAAACTTGGCCATTCATAAGTGTATGTACCTGAAACTGGCCATACAAATGGAAGAGTTGGACCTGTAATGAAACAACTAGATTATCTTAAAAATAGCAACGTTCCTTTAAAGACTCCAAACTTCTCCCAAAATAAAGGCCTATTTTTTAATACAAGTATTCTACTGTTATTGTCATAATGGTGTGAGGCATGGACCACAACAGGCTCCGAAAAATTGAAAATAAGTATCATGGAGAGGATAACAAGGAAGCATATGGTAGATAATCGTGTATTGAAGAATAAAACCAATGAAAAATTTCAAAGGAGAGTATTATCAAGGAAATATCTCATAGGAATAGAAGATGAGCTGGTGATAAGTAAGGGGAAAGATGAACAGTAAGTGTTCCACTGATATCCTTGTAGTGTCAAGATAAATCAAGGAAAGTATCCATCCCATTGGGGCATTTGCAGGGGTGAATTTAAGGCAGGCCACAGATAAGAGTCATATAGGATGGGAGTCATGGAAGGGATGTGATCTATACCTTTGGAGGTAATATCCAGTATCCAAATTGATGAGATCAGAGATCAACTTATGTCTTTATGTACCCAGTCTGAATAGTGTTTTTAAAAAATCTGTTTTCTTTTGCTGAGTCCATTAAAAAGCCAACAGACAACAGATAAAATAACATGGTAATTATTTGTATGTCTCTATCAATTGTCTTGCTGTAATGATGTGGTCCACTACAGAAACTTATTTGTGGAATCCTTCTGATTCCCTTTTATGCTTTCTTCAAGGATAACCTTGGAACATTCTCATAAACATTTTGTGGATAAGAGAAGGTAGGTATGTGAGTTATTTATTGATGATGTTCTCAGTTGCTGTTTTAAAAAAATAGTAACATCATGCATGATGATGATAGATTCCAGGTATAGCATATTAAATTTTAAAAAGCACTTGTTATTCATTGCATCATTTATTCCTTCTAATGACCTTGTCATTTAGGTAAAATAAATAGAATTATCCCCATTTTATAGATGAAGAGATTGCAGCTCAAAGAATTTAATGGATTTGCTTCTCATTGTATAACTAGTATATGTCAGAGGTAAGATTCAAATTCAGATCTCTCCTTACTCTGAGACCAATGCCCTTTGCATTACACAATATACTATCTTTTTCTTCTTTTGGAATCCTCTTTGCTTTGAGATGCACTGAAAATAAATTCCTGAAGGCCTTCAAATTTGGGTTAACTCCAGTATGTATTTCTTCTTTATACCTTTGATCAAGTTTTCATTGTGTCATTGCCATTTTCTCAGATAGTTTGTTGAGTACTAATATGAAAGAGTAGAAATTCAGTGGTTCCACAACTGTTACTGATGAGAATGCTTCCCTATAGAAAGATCAAAAGATCTATTCAATTTCACATCTCTTTATTATCCTCTTTCTGCTTTCTTGTAGAAATTATCTCAGGATAATCTGACTTAGTTGGATGTCATGGAAATATTTCTGTATGCTTATTTTCCTCTCACATCTTTTATTTTTTATTTTAAGGCAGTATTGTCTATAATATTCCTCATTATTTATCTCAATAATATTTTGAAAATGTTTTGCACACTAAGTTGATGCTGTCCTTATCTACAATGCAATAGAATCATAGATTTAGAGCTGGAAGCTTCCTTATGGACTATGTACTGCAATCCTAACATCTTGTGGATGGCCCAGAGAAGTTAAGTAACTTTCACAAGGTCACACAACTGGTTAAATCACAGGCAAGATTTGAACCCTGGTCTTTCTGAGTTCAGCAGACAAACCACTATGCCATGCTGTCTCATGATTGACAATATGCTTGTATTAGATAAGTCAATCCTAGCCTCTTTTAACATCCTCCTTGAGGAGATTGGTTTGCATTGTTTAAGCTTTTCTAAGAAAAAGTAATGGTTATTGTAATTTCATCCATTTCCCTTTTTTCAGATGTTTAGATGTATCAGGTTAGAAATGGTACAATTGTACTCCATGTCTTCTGACATTAATTTTTAAAAAAATGTTTGGGTAATTGAGAGGGACAGAGTCAAGATGGTGGAGTAAAAGTAGGAACTTGCTTGAGCTCTCCCCCCAATTATCTCCAATACCTGTAAAAAATTTCTCTAAACAAATTTTAGAGTTACAGAACCCACAAAATGACAGAGTGAAGGGGCGGCCAGGTAGCACAGCGAGTAAGAGCACCGGCTCCAGTGTTGAGAAGACCTGGAGATCGAATCCCGGGCTCAGACACTTAGCACCCACCCAGAAACACCTGGCCGTGTAACCTTGAGCAAGTTACTTAACTCCGATTGCTTAAAAAAAAATGACAGAGTGAAACAAATCTCCCACAGAAGAGAGTTCAGAAGGCTGGCAGGAAGAGTCTATCACACTGGGCTGGGAGCAGAGAGTGCCGGCACAAATCAGGCTGGAGAGAACTCTGGGGACTGAATCACTGGCAGCTGTGGTGGTTTCCAAACTTCTCAACCCACCAACACCAAAGACAAAGTAAAAGGTTAGTGGGGAACCTGTTGGACCTGGGTGAGAGAAGATTGTGGTCCAGTCCCTGGGACTGTGGTCCTGACCCCAGGGACAGTACAGGTAGTGGTGGCTGTGACAGCAGCAGCAGAAACAGCAGAAGTAGCAGTGGCTGCTTCTGGAGCTCCAGGCCCACAGATGGTGGGGGAACCAAGCAGCTGATGAGAGGGCAATTGCAGGAATCTCTTTGCTGGCACTGAGACAGGATTCTCTTGCTTTGCCCTGCTTATATCAGGGTCACAGTCTTGGGTGGTGGTCCTGGGGTGAGGAGGAGTGCTGGCATAACAGAGCTTGTCATGGCTATGGAGAGGGAGTCTTCACAGTTCTGAAGCAGGTGCCTAGAAGTAGGTCTGACAATAGCTGTGAAAAACCCTAGAAATTTGAGACACAGCACTCTCTACTCTGGAAGCAGAGTTCTACTTTGGCAAAGAAGTCAAAAGTCAAGTAATTGACTGGGAAAATGAGCAAACAGAGGAAAAGAAATCAGATTGTAGAATCCTATGATAACAAAGAAGATCAAAACATAGAACCAGAAGAAGACAACAAAGTCAAAATTCCTGCATCAAAAACCTCAAACAAAAATATGAATTGGTCACAGGCCATGGAGGATCCCAAAAAGGATTTTTAAAATCAAGTAAGAGAAGTAGAGGAAAAAATGAGAAGACAAATGAAAGTGATGCAAAAAAAATCATGAAAAATGTGTCAACAGCTTGCTAAAGGAGACCCAAAAAAATTCTGAAGAAAAGAACACCTTAAAAATAGACTAATTCAAATGGCAAAAGAGGTCCAAAAAGTCAAAGAGTAGAAGAATGCCTTAAAAAGCAAACAGCCAGATGGAAAAGGAAGTTCAAAAGACCACTGAAGACAATAATTCCTTCAAAATTAAAATGGAGCAAATGGAAGCTAATGACTTTAAGAGAAATCAATTATTTATGAGAAATCAAATATTATAAAAACAGATCCAAAAAATGAAAAAAAAATAGAAGAAAATGTGAAATATCTCATTGGAAAAAAAAACACTGGCCTGGAAAATAGATCCAGGAAAAATAATTTTAAAATTATTGGGCTACCGAAAAGCCATGATCAGAAAAAGAGCTTATTTACCATCTTTCAAGAAATTATCAAAGAAAACTGCCCTGATATTCTAGAATCAGAGAGTAAAATAGAAATTGAAAGAATTCACTGATCATTTCTTGAAAATGATCCCAAAAAGAAAATTCCTAGGAATATTTTAGCCAAATTCCAGATTCCCAGGTCAAGGAGAAAATACTGCAAGTAGTCAGGAAGAAACAATTTGAGTATTGTAGAAACACAATCAGGATAACACAAGATCCAGCAGCTTCTACATTAAGGGATCAAAGGGCTTGGAATATGATATTCTGGAGGTCAAAGGAGCTAGGATTAAAACCTAGAATCACCTACCCAGCAAAACTGAGTATAATACTTCAGGAGAAAATATGGATCTTCGATGAAATAGAGGAATTTCAAGCATTCTTGAGGAAAAGATCAGAACTGAACAGAAAATTTGTCTCAAATACAAGAATCAAGAGAAGCATGAAAAGGTAAACAGGAAGAAGAAATCATAAGGAACTTATTAAAGTTGAACTATTTATATTCCTACATGGAAAGATGATATTTGTGACTCATAAGACTTTTCTCAGTATTAGGATAGTTGAAGGGAATATATTTGTATATGTATATATGCATATGTATGTAAATATAGCTTTGTATATGTGTCCATATATATGTGTGTATGTTTGTGTTTGTGTGTGTATGTATGTATGTATATATAAACAGAGGGCACAGGGTGAGTTGAATATGAAGTGATGATATATAAAAAATAAAATTAAGAGGTGATAGAAGAATATATTGAGAGGAGAAAGGGTGAGATAGAATAGGGTAAATTATCTCATATAAAAGAGAAAAGAGAAAACTGTTACAATGGAAGGGAAGAGCAGGGAGGTGAAAGGGAATGAGTCAACCTTACTCTCATTGTATTTGGCTTAAGGAGGAAATAACATACACACTTAATTGGGTATCTTACCCTACAGGCAAGTAGGGGGAAAGGGGATAAGAGGGTGGGATTATAGAATGGAGAGCAGATTAGGGGATAGGGTAGTCAGAAGCAAACACTTTTGAAAAGGGACAGGGTCAAAAGAGAAAACAGAATAAATGGGGGGGCAGGATAAGATGGAGGGAAATGTAGTTAGTCTTTAACAATATGATTAAAGGGCAGCTAGGTGACACAGTGAATAGAACACCAGCCCTGGAGTCAGGAGGACCTGAGTTCAAATCTGGTCTCAGACACTTAACATAAAACTAGCTGTGTGACCTTGGGCAAGTCACTTAACCCCAGTTTTCTACCTTTCCCTCTCCAAAAAACAAAACAAACAAACAAACAAAAAACCCAATATGACTACCATAGAAATATTTTTCTCAACTACACTTGTGTAACCTATATTGAATTGCTTGTCTTTTTAGTCGTCATGGGTGAGGAGGGAAGAAGAGAGAATCTGGACCTCATAGTGTTAAAAACAAATGTTAAAAGTCATTTTTACATACAACCAGGAAATAAGATATACAGGCAATGGGGTATAGAAATTCATCTTGCCCTACAAGAAAGTAAGAGGGAAGGGGCTAAGGGGGAGACAGGAGGGATATAAGAGAGGGTAAACTGGGAGAAGAGGTAGTCAGTATGCTTGCCATCTTGAGGTGGGGGGTAGGGGAGAGATTTGTTAAGGGAGAAAATTTGGGACTTAAAATCTTGTGGAAATGAATGTTGAAAACTAAAAATAAATAAATAAAATTTTTAAAATGTTTGGCATTTACCTTGACCTTTGCTCTAACTAGTAGATTGCACACAGAAAACAGATCCTGAAAAGAATTGCTATGTCGGTCATCTCATCAAGTGGATTCATTGAAATGACTGAGGAAACAAAGGCTTAAACCTTCCAGGCATAATGATTTATTAAGCAATATATGCCAATTGCATAACAAACAGAGACCAAGCCTTCTCAGTTTGGCACTGTATCCTGAATATAGTGGGAGACAGATTTTTATACATTAAAAGAAAACAGTTAACAGGATATAAACCAGGATACGAGATTAGGTGATCTGGTTTCTGTTGGAGGAAAGATTAGGGGCTTTTCAAATTGGGAGAGTGAGAGCAAACAGGTTCAATTTCCTGAAATCAGAAAAAAAGAGATGTCCAATTCTAACCCAAGTGTCTGTATTCAATCAAAGGAACAAGAAAACAGTAACTGATTGACTAGAATGGGGCCAGTGTTCAGATAAGACAGATGGGTTGCTTGAGAGTTGTAATTGTGAGAAAACTCCTTTTATCAGTCTTTGCATCTGACTGGGTTTCTATTCCTAGGTCTTTAGTTAAGGGTCTCCAAGAAACAGGTAGCAGTGGTATAGCTTCCTAGTCATGCAGCACTAGATTCAAATGATGCAATAAAGTCTTTTTCTACCATTAAGATATAATCAGCTTCATTCTCTCTCCCTCCCCCCCCACATTGTTTCTGTACTATGCCTTTCTCTCTGTCTCTTTCTTTGTCTTACTCTCTCTGTTATGTCCCTTTCTGTTTCTTTAGCTCTGTATCTTTTTATTTCTATCTTTACTCTTTTTCTCTGTCTCTTTCTCTTCACTTTCCGACTCTTTCTATAAAGTATGAACTAGATAATTTTTAATGTCCCTCTTAGTTTTGGATCCTATAAAGGTGAAATATTTGTATTCTATAGGGAAGAGGCTTCTAAGTAGTCTTTGAAGTGACTTGTTTAAGGTCACACGAGCCTTTGCCTTCTACCATTTCTTGTTCAAGAGCTATGTTTTCCAGTAAAGGTTTGTCCAAGCACAATTATGCCTACTTTGGCATTAAAGTTGGTTGAGTTACTTAGAGCTTGTCAAGTTTAAAAAAAATCAATTTCTAAATAAAAAACAACAAATTTCAAAATAAAATTCCTCTATTCATCTCTTAAATAGATGTTATGCACAAACTGAAGTTGGCTTCATGGTGTTCTGTTCGTGTTCACCATGAACATGAGATGACCAGGTGTCTCATAAAATGATGTTGCCTCTGAATGAAACCAGTGCTGCCAAATTCTCATTTTCCTCCCCTCTAGGGAAAACCTATGATCCATCCTTCCATTTAGCTGCAACATTTTTATGCCTTCTGGCTTCATTTAGTGAGAATATCAATATGGATTTGCTACATTTCTTCTAGTAGTATGTCAATTCATTGGTCATTTGCACATTATTGTACATAAAGATCGCACATTAAGAGAACCAACAGTTAAATTAATGTTTGTAAATGGTTGAAGAACTATGAAATCCTTATCAGTGTGTTTCTTCTTTCCCCTTTCTTGCTACTCCAACACTGTCACCAGTTCGAAGGCCACTCTGCACCTTTTGCTCATCTTACAGGTTGTCATCATACCCCAAATTCATCATTATGTGGTCAGTCTTCTGGTGACAAGCTTCTCTGTGCTTGGCTAGGCTGACCTTCAGACAACAGACATAGTCTGTCACTGGATTTGCTCTGGAAGACTTTACAGCTTGGGAGAACTTGACAGAGCTTGTATAGCTTTTAGAAACTCAGGGCCACTGCCACACCATTTAATAACCCTATTAAATGATGTATCTATAGTTTGCAATCTTCTGCTGCCTGTCCCCAATCTTAAATAAGTGAGCCAATAAAAGATTCCCTGAGCAGCTATTAGGGTATAAGAGTGAAGCCTCCTCTCCTCCTCTCTTTTTTCACTTTCACTTTATTTTCTCCTTCTAAATGAAATTTTAATCTTTTTTTTGGGGGGGGGATTAATAAGTATTTATTTTTTCCCTTTAACCTCTTCTCCTACTTTAAAAAAGATACAGTGAACTGATAAAGGAATCAAAGGAATTTATATACAGTGAATTCACACATATAGGATCCAAATAATAAAAGTTCCAATAATAGGAATTGTTTTTGAACATTCTGTGCTTATGAGGAAAAGGTAAATAAGCAGATGGAAAGTATTTATTGAAAATACCAAATGTTAGGTTATGGCAGAGGGTCAGTTTGGATTTATTCTCACAATATTTCTCATATATGTCTCCTTCTCTCTACTCATAATGCCATCGCTATCCTTTGGCATAGATAGAAAGGGTCAGATGCAAGAGGTGTAAAGGTAGAAAGAACAAGGATTAGCAAATGATTGGATATGATGAGTAAGGAAGGATGAGAGTTAAGAATCACACAGAGATTATGAAGCTGGCAGATTAGAAGAATGGTGGTGCCTTCGACAAGTAGGGAAGTATGGGAGAAGGGACAGTTTTGGGGAAAAGATAATGAGTTCTGTTTTAGACATGGTGAGTTTGATATTGCTCTGGAACATCAGTTTGAAATGTGCACTAAGCAATCAGTGATGCAAGATTGAAGCACAGGAAAGACAATGGGATTGGATATAGAGATCTGTGAGTCATATATGCAGAGATGACAATAATACCCATGGGAGCTGAAAAGATTACCAAGAGAAGAGGGCCCAGGACAGGGGCTTGGGGTACCTACACTTTGGAAGTACAATGTATGATGAGCCAGCAAAAGAGACTGAAAAAGAATGATTAGATTGGTAAGAAGATCAACCAATAAAAAGTAGTGTCATGGAAAGCCAGAGAGGAGAGAACATCTAGGAATAAAAGAGTTATGGTGTGAAAATGGTGTTAAATCCAGGAGATAGGTCATGAAGTATGAAGACTTAGGAAAGACCATCCTATTTGATGATTAGGAGATCCTTGGTAGCTTTTGTGAGACTAATTTTTGTTCAGTGGTCAGGTCAGAATCCAAATTGCATGGACTGGGGAGTAAATTACAGGAGTGGAAGTTGAAAAGGGGAATATAAATAACTTTTCCAGGAGTTTGGCTGAGAAATGAAGGAGAGATATAGGACAACAGCTTCAGGGGATCATCAGATCTAGTGAAGGTGTGTTTTTTTAATGATAGTGGGGGGAATCTTGGGCATGTTTGAAGGTAAGAGGGAGAGAGAGAAATTGAAGAGGGGGAAATATTGAGGTTACAAACTACTGGGAAAAAATGAGAGGGATTGGAATCAACAGCGCACATAGAATGATTGGCATAAGCAAGGAATGGGGTTGCCTTCTTGTCAAAGCCTGTGGTAAAGTAGGAAAAAGTGAGGAAATGAGGTCAAAGTTTTTTGACATAAAAATGAAGATGGATTGCCTCAATTTTCTCAGCAAAATAAAAGGTGAAGTCACCATATATGAGAAAAGTAGAGGTGTGAAAAGGAGGTGGTATGGGAAAATTGAGGAGAGAAGAAAAGATTCAGAACATTTTCTGTGAGCAGTTAGATAGGGAATCAATCAGAGGGAATAAAAGTATTGCTTTGCTGCAGTGAGGGCCCAACTGATACAAATCTATTAAGTACCCAGTCAGTATGGCTATGTGACTTCCTTCAGCTTGATTCAGAGGGCTTCAAGAACAGAGAAGAGCATGGAGATGAATTGACCATCTATAGAGTTAAGATTAGAGAGGGAGAAAAGTGAAATCAAGAGTATGGAGAAAGTGCTGGGGTGGAAGTATTAGAAGTATTAGAGCTAATGATATAGGCAATGAATAGGTTAGGAGAGGTGAGGCATACGGAACTAAAGAATGATTGCTGGTTACAGTCAGTTGGAGGAATGTAGAGTTTTTCATTAAGGAACTAGAACACTTGTAGAAAATGGAGACATCTAGGGTATGGCCATCATGGATTGAAAGAGAATGGGGAAAGAGGAGGTTAGAGCCTTTGATGAAGTAGCAGTATAGATGTTGCTATCTCTTTGCCACTTCCCCAATAGCTTCTGGGGGTCCTTATGTTCCAGGAGAGGTGCCAGTAGTCAATTAGATGAAACAGTATAGCTAGCTAAGTAGTACAGTGAATAGAGTGCTGGGCCTAGAATCAAGAGGACCTGAGTTCAAATCTGATCTCAGCTACTTATTAGCTGTAAGATCCTGAGCAAGTCACTTAACCTCTGCTTCACTTTCCTCAACTGCAAAAAGAAGATAATGACACACCTATCTCACAGAGTTGTGAGGAGTAAATGAGATAATTATAAACTGCTTAGTACAGTGCCTGACACACAGTATGTACTATATAAATGCTCCCTGCCCTCCCCTCCCCTCCCCTTCCATTCCCTTCTCTTCCCTCTAGACTGACCAAGAAAGAAAAGCGACATTGGAGGACTGCCAGAGTTTACCATCTATCCTGCAGTTGTGCTCTATGAACCCTAGGCATTGTCATCCTATGTACTGATAATTTACTAAGACTCCTGGACCTTGCCTTTTGCTCTGAAACGGTACTCTTTTGTAAGTGTTATCTTACCAATTATATTATTATTATTTTGCTTTTTGGAGGGTAGTTGGGGTTAAGTGACTCGCCCAAGATCACATGGCTAGTTAGTGCTAAGTGTCTGAGGACGGACTTGAACTCAGGTCCTCCTGACTCCAGGGCCAGGCCGGTGCTCTATTCACTGGGCCACTTAGCTGTCCCTGTACCAATTAGATTTTGAGCTCCTTGAGAGCAGGGTCTCTCTCTCTGTCTCTGTCTCTCTCTCTGTATCCTAAGTACTTGGCACATCAAATACAATAATACCTTTCAGTTTTCTTTCATTAATTAATTAATTAATTGAAGTCTCCTGGTAGAAGTGCAGTTTTTTGAGAGGAGAGGAAGATGGTGAGCCTGGTGCAGAAGTCCTTGAGAAAGGAGAGAGAATGACCTGGGAGCCAGTATAAAATAGCCACTATGATCTAGATTGGGTGGAAAATTTTAATTAAGTGAACCTGAAAGGAAATGAGGTTACTGAATGATTGTAGTAAAGGGGGATTTCAGACACGACAATGGGAAAGAAGGTTGATTTCCCACTTCCCCTCAGGACTGCTGTGTCCTGGTGTGTAAATGAAGGTACAACCAGTGCTGGAAAGAATATCCAGGGATACAGTGTCTTTAGGGGAGAAGCAGCTCTTGGTGTGGGCTAGTAGATAGAAGGATTATGTGAGAAAAAAGAAATACAGAAATGAAAGATTGTTCACTGCAGAATCAGAGTTACAAGGGTCACAATGAAAGGGGTGGGTAGAATTGGAGTGGGATGTGGGTGGGATAGAGTTGAGGAGGATGGGTGGAAGGAATGGGAATTGAGGATAGTCTGCTCTTATGTGGCTTGTGATTGCCTAACATAGGTTTATATTTAGTAAAAAGAGATAAGAGATTGTTAGCTATAAGGCTAGTGAGGAGCAGATTGATACTAATGTTCAGAGTGTTAAAGGGGTTGTTGCTGGGTGCACAAGGAGGGAGTAATAAGAATCAATCATTCAACAAGAATTTATTAATTCTCCTCCCTCACATGGTGATAATCAATACTGCAATGGATCTGTGGTTTCCCAGATTCAGGAGCTCCCTCCAGTGATACAAATGGTAATCCATCCATGCCTTCCCATTCTGTGAGACTGCTGTCCATGTTTTCTCATCAATTTGGCCCAGGGCTTCCACCCAATACAATGGAAAACTTTACAATTTTCTTCTGACTTTGTGAAGCTACCAGTAGAGCACTCTCAATGTCTACCTCTCGGTCTTTGCCCTCACCATAGGAGCAGCCGATCTTTTCTTCCCATAATATATTTCTTTTATTTTAAATAAATTTTGTTTTTTCTCCAATTACCTGTTAAGACAATTTTTGAACATTTTTGTTAAAGTTTTGAGTTTTAAATTCTATCTTTCCCTCTCTGCCTTCTCCCCTTCCTGAAATGGCAAGCAATTTGATAAAGGTTATACATGTGTAATCATGCAAAATATTTCCATATTCATTATTTTATATAAGACTCAAAAAGAAAGGAAGGAAGGAAGAAGGAAAGGAAGGAGAAAAAAGGAAGGAAGGAAATAATATGCTTCAGTCTGTAGTCAGATAATATCAATTCTTTCTCTGGAGGCAGACAGAATGTTTCATCATGAGGCCTTTGGGATTGTCTTGGATCATTGTATTGCTGAGAATAGCTAAGTAGTTCACAGTTCTTCATTGTATAATATTGCTGCAGCTGTGTATAGTGTTCTCCTGGTTCTGCTCACTTTACTTTGCATCAGTTCATGTAAATCTTTCCAGTTTTTTTTCTGAAATTGTCCTGTCTATAATTTCTTATAACACAATAATATTCTATCACAATAATATGCCACAACTTGTTTGACCATACTTCAATTAATGGGCATCCTCTCAATTTCCAATTCTTAGCCACCCCACAAAGAGCTACTATAAATTTCTTTGTACAAAGTGGTCCTTTCCTTCTTTTTTTAAATCCCTTTGGGAAATAGACCTAATGGTGGTATTGTTGGATCAAAGGGTATACACAGTTTAGTAGTGCACAGTCTTATAGCCCTTTGGGCATAGTTCCAAATTGTCCTGTTGGTGGAGTTGTGAACAGATCCATCATACATTTCTGCAACATCTTTTACTCATCTTCTTTGAAATTTTTCATTGGTTGTATGTCTCAGCCTATTCACACTCACCATGGCCCTCTCTAGTGGAGGGAATTTTATTCCATTCTTCACTGCTATATGAAAACGGGGCACTAGGAATACAGAAACAAAATGGAGTCATTCCACACCATCACAGGGCCTGGACATTCTATAGGGCGAGATGACATATACAACACAGTCACCTATAACAAAGATAAAATAATAATAGAAGTGAGACTCTGGCACTTGTCCCTTGTTGCACCCCTGCCATTAACTGATGGTATTTTAACCCAGACTTACTCCTTGTTGTTACCTCTGCCCAAAGTCATAGCTATAGTATCAGAGGACTCTATTTTATATGCTAATCTGCTTTTAGGAACTTACTCTGAATGTAAACAAGCTCTGTCTTTACAAAAGAAGCAAGAACATGGAGATCGACAGTGACAGAGAGAGAAAAGACCGAAGAAAAGTCAGATAGAGAAATGGAGAGAAAGTAACAGAGGAGGGAGGGAGGAAGGGAAGGGGAGGAGAGAGAGGAGGGAGGGAAGAGGAGAGAGATATAGAGACATACAGAGGTAGAATGACAGAGATAGAGAAACATGGAAACAATGAGAATCAGAGAGAGAGAGAGAGAGAGAATGAGATGAGAATAAATTACTTCATTATTGGCAGAGTGACAGATGGGATTGGGGAGCATGGGAGAGAAGAGAAAGTGAAAAGGAATGCAATTAGGAATGCTATCATTTTCCTGTCTAACAACTGGACATGTAGAGTTCAAAGAATTTCCACATCTGCTCTCTCATTTTATCTCCATAACAACTCTGTGAGGTAAGTAGGGCAGGTATTCTTAGAAGCTTTTGACAGATGAAAAAAAGCAAGGTTAAAAGCTTTTGGGAGAGTAGTGTGCCTAGTTAGTGGTGGTACTAGATCCCAGTCAGTGATCCCCAACTTCTCTCTTTGTATCCTTCCCACCATACCATATACCAATGTACAACGAGTAGCCCAGAAATGTATCAAGGGTGACCAGAAAAGCAATCGTTACCATTGCCTTCCACTTCAAGGGTTAAAATTCATCCAGGTTAATTCCCATCCTGTCAGAGCCCATTATAGATAGGGGAGCCTTTAGTATAATGAAGATGAACTTAGACTCACAGATTCAAGGCCCTACAGGAGCCCCTATCCTTGCCATAGGAAAATGTGAACTTCCACATGAAACTTCCTATGTACTTAGTTTTCTTGTTCCCTGGAGACAATGAGCTAGAGTGAAAAGAAATCATACTTAGGGAAGGATAAATGTCATCTTGACATTCACTTTGCATGCACATGTGTGAGCCTGAGCATATGTGGACTCTTAAGGAGAAAAAGGGCATCTCAGGAATCTCTTTTTTATGCTTTAAATTGGGGACAATAATGTTTTTTACTTACTCCCTCAGAGTTGTGAGGAAGGGCTAACATGTGATATCAAAGAGAATGGTAATTTTGCTCTCCCTCTCCCCCCATATCCACTTTTGTGTGTGTGTGTGTGTGTGTGTGTGTGTGTGTGTGTGTGTGTGTGTTTAGAACCATGGCTTGTCCCAGTCATCCTATCCCCCTCCCCACTTTTCTACTGGATAATTATTCCTTGGTAGTTTGTGATTCCTTCTAACCCTATTCTTCTCTCCTTTCACTCCTCCCTCTTTCCTTTCTTTTTCTCCCTTTTTGCCTATTTTTTGCTTTTGTCTTCTTACTTAAAGGTAGACAACTTGGATTCAAATTGGGCATCCTCCTAGTTCTGCTCTGATTCCTGTGTCTTGCCCAGAGCCTGAACAGGGATTTGGACCTCAAGCCAGGGTTATTCAACTAACCTGCAATACTCTGGGGTAAATAGTGAGGGAGAGTGCCACAGAAGTGGCAAGAAGTCAGAGTAAGCTAAACATAGTGTTGTATAAGGAAATGGGGAGTTGCTAGAGAGAATGTGAGAAGCATGTTTTTTTTCTGGACCCCCAAAGTACACTTGACCATCATATTCATTTTCCATACTAATGTAAAACTTTGTTCTCTTTAAATGGGGTTACATTTCTAGAATCCTCCGTTCCCAAAATAAGATCCTCCAATTTGGAAAATCTAGCTGAAATGAATGAAAATAACAGATGGAAAAGAAATAACAGAAGCTATCCAAAGAACAGCAAGAGATACGAAGTTGGGAATCATCTGTCTAGAAAATGGCACTCAGTTGTACTTTTGAAATTAAAGGTACATTGACTTTTGAAAAGATGATAATTTTTCTCTTGACACTTCCTCTTTATACATCATTGTCCTTCCTGGGCCAAGGTTAGCACAGAAAAGCTATATTTTTCTTTTCTATTTCAGCTTCTCCCATTTGGTGCTTCTTCCATCTGTTCAAAGGTGTTAAGATCAACTGTTCTGTTCTCTTGGATAAAGGTTCTGGCTTTTGGCAAGGCTCTGTAAAAATGCAAAGTGATACTATTAGCATAGGATGTTTAATAACAGATTATTAATGCTCTTTTAGGTGCCTCTCAAAGCAGTGGAGTGCACCTACTAGCACTGCTGTATCTCTGTGGGAATTGCGAGCCTTTCCTGCCTAGGACAGCACTTTTGCTGATCAAATGTTTCTTATCGGTAGGCATGGGATCATCTGCAAAAGAATATTGTTCTCCCTCCTTAGGTGCCTTTTCCTCCATCCCACTGAATTCATTTTTGAGGGGAAAAACAACCAAATAAACCCAACACATCTGCTGTTTGGGAGACAAATATGGTTTTATTTATGATGTTGCGGAGGTCACATTCTATTCTCGTCACATTTGACTCTGTGATCTTGACCAGATGGATTAATCTCTCTGCATCTCCTTTTCTTCATTGATAAAACAGAAATAAGGCCTCCTAACCTCTTTCTGGGGGATTTGGGAAACTTAAGGTGGTTTACATGACAGTGCTTTGAGTTCTTGGAATGAATGGTGATCTATAGCATTATTACAATGTGCTCATTTCCAAGAAGATTATAGATTTTGAATATACATTTTGAGTAATTTAATGAAATTTCAAAGTGTTATAGTGCAACATCTTAATTTTTTAATCATTCAACAATCACTGAATAAGTGCCTGATGTGTACATGGCATTGTGCTTGGCACTGGGAATATAAAGACAAAAATCAATGTTACTGCCCTCAAGGGGCTTATAGTCTATCTGTTTTACCACTGATTCCCCAGGTGATCCTGGAAAGTTGGAGGTCTCGGTTTACTAAAGAGCTCCTCATTACTTTAATAGCCTCACCTGGGTGAATGCCTGACTGCCAGACAGTCATTGTGTAGCTCACTTTGGATACCCAGGGATCTTCACTTTTCTCATTTAAAGTTTCCTGGGTGCTTCTGGTACTACCAGCATTTATTGACTTATTTTTGCAGTGATAGCCTTTAATAGACTCTAGAATATACTGTTCTAGAGTGAAAACCAAGAGGGTTGCTCAGATCACTGCATATTCTGGGGATCTTCAACTTTATCCTGAGAATGATTTCTTTTGACTGCCAGTGAGTCTTGTGGTTATGGGTATGGAAGTGTGGGCAACCAGAAGTAAAAATGGGCAGGTGGGTGGGGAGGGGAGATAGAAAAGAAGAAGCTCCTGTCCTCCCTTGCTGGGAGGCCCCCAGGGTCACGGGGGAAGGGTTGTGACAATGACAGCTGACACAGAGGTGAACCAAATCCTTCAACATCAACAAGTTGATTTTGACTAACCTTTTGGGGAGCCCCAGCCTAGTTTATTTCATGGAATGAGAGGTGGGGCCATTTTCTAACATCAAATCTTCTCAAATTACCCATTTTTTTTTCTTTTTCTGATGCTACCAGTTCCCAGGAAAGCATTCTTCCTTCCCCTCCCCTATGGCATGTCTCTTAGAACTATCTCTTCTGGGGGTTACTAGGTAGCGCAGTGAATAGAGCACTGGCCTTGCAGTCAAGAGGACCTGAGTTCAAATCTGGCCTCAGCCACTTAACACAACTAGCTTTGTGACCTTAGGCAAGTCACTTAACCTCAACTGCCCTCCAAAAAGCAAAAAAAAAAAAAAAAAGAACTATCTCTTCTTTCCTATAACCCTTTTTCTCTGGAAATGTAGCATGCAAACCCTGCATCATGCTTATTTTCCTTGCAAAACAGTAAAGTTGTGGGAGAAGGGGAATAAATACTACTATAGTAGAGGAGGGATGACTAGAAGTCCTCTCTTTTCCTCTATAACTCTTTCACTTCCTCTATATCTCCTAGGAGTTGATAATGATAATGACACTTTTCTAACCTAAAATACCTTTCTAACCCTTAAAATCTATGTAAATATTGGCTGTTTTTAAAAATTAATTTCTCTGCTAAAATACTGCTTCGTCCAGGGCATATTACTCTCAATGCTTCTGTTCTTGTCTTGAAAGCACTTCTTAGTGCTTGGATGAGAGATCACCAGGTAATACCAGGTGTTAAACATCTAGCAAAATCCTACTCTGATACTCCATGAAGGGGAGCCAAGGTGCTTGATAGCTATGCCAGTGAAAGGCAAGTTCTGATAGAAGCTACCGTGCTAATGAAGTGTGGTAAGATGATATCAGGCCCACTAGCAGACGCGATGTCTCTGCCCTCAAGGTGCTCTGGCTAAGAACAACCACATTTTGTCTTGTAAGATGCAGAACTACAAACTTATGGCTTGCCCCAGTTATTCACAGCTGCCTTTTCATTACACAATGGTACCCAATTTTTCCCCTTTCACCTTACCCCTGACCAAGATGCCCTAGTGGAGCTTGGGATTTAGAATCAGGGAGATCAGAGTTAGAATCCTGCCTCAGATACGAATTAGTTCAGTGTGACCCTGGGCAAATCACTTAACCTTTATCAACCTCAGTTTCCACATCTTATACAATGAGGATAATAAAAAGTCCTTTCTCACAAGGTTGTGAGGACCAAATGTGATAACAGTCTTAGAGAGATCACTAGGAGCCCTGAGAGGTTGAGATTTGCCTAAGTTCATATAATCAATTGATAAACATTTATTAAATGCCTTCTATGTGCTAGGCACTGTGCTAAGCTCTGGGGATACAAAAAGAGGCAAAAGACAACTCCTTGTCCTCAAGGAGCTTACAATCGAATGGGGGAAACAACATGCAAAACATACAAAGCAAGCTATATACAGGATAAAGAGGAAATAATCAACCGAGGGAAGGTCCTGGAATTAAGAGGTGTTGGGAAAGACTTCTTATAGAAGATAGGATTTTAGTTGGGACTTAAAGAAAGCCAGTATATTAGGGGCAGGACTTGAATCCAGGTCTATTGACTTTTGAGGCCAGTTGTTTATGCCATTTGGGTTTTTTGCTGACATGTTAGAATTCTCTGATATTGAGGGTTTTTTCAACTTTACAATTACTAAAAAAAAAAAAAAGGCTTACTAGAAAAAAAAAATCTATGAATGTAATACAATTCCAACCATTCTGATATGGCTTTATGGCCTTAGCATCATTTTACTGGAGCAACTGAAGTAATATGTATGAAAACTCCTTTTCAGTGGTGCATCATTCTAAAGTACTACGTACATCTAAGATAATGTGATTTGCCATAGAATGTCAGCACTGGAAAGGACCCTAGGGATAATGTAGCCCAACCTCTTTATTTTTCATATGAGCAAACCTAAACGCAGTAAGTTTAGGTGATGTGTCCAAAATTAGCAGCAGAAGGGGGAAATAGAACCCAGGTGTCAAATTCCCAGGCCATTTTCCTAGCACTACACTGACTTCTTCAGAGTTCTTTGGAGCCCTTCAGGCCCATTATTTTAATGTTATTCTTTGATTTCCAAAAATGTTGTAGTTATTGGATAAGGGATTCCTTTTTTTAAATACAGAAATCTATTTTTTTAACTTAGAAAAAAATCAAATTTTTTTTTAACTTAGAAAAACAATCTCTTTTAATTAGTTGTATTCCTGAGCTGGACAGCTAAATGTGGTAAAGTGAAATGGGGAAGAAAGGAGAACCTGGTGGGATCTCTTAACTGTGTTGCCTAGCAGGCAAAGTTGAGTATGGTCCTCAAATGAGAAGGGGGAAGAATGAGTAAAAATTACTCAGTTGGTATAGGAAAGTAACCTGTAGTGATCAATAGCATCAAATGTAGCACTAAGGTCCAAAAAAATCTAGCATTGAAAACAAGTCCTAACTGGCACAAAATAAAAGGCTTTTAACCGCATGGAGCAAATCAGTCTCTGGGCTGTGCCAAGATGGAAACTGGAAGGGACACAATTATGGAGATTATGACTAGAGAGATGATTAGAGACTTGGGGAATTCTTTTTTCAAGGACTTGCTAAAGAAATGGGATTGTAATTAGAATGGGAAGTGGAATGAAGTTTGTTTTTTTTTATAAGGTGAACTGAAAAGCTTTAGTAAATACATAGCAAGAACCTACCAAGGTTCCAAATCAGTGGGAAACTGTTCTAATGTCAAAAATCACTAATGAATACATTCAAAAAGCAAACTAGCACATTTCAAAATCAGTGTCTTTTACCTAACTGCCAAATTCTCCACTTAGGATTTCAGGTATATCCTGAAGCAGCAGATGACAAGTGACTGAAACAGAAATTATGAATAAAATTAAGATCGCCCTATAGAGGCAAAGTGGTAAGAGACAATTCTAAAGGTTTTGTGAGTTGAGAGTTGATGACTGATGGTCTTGTTTCAAAATTTTTTGAAATTGCTTTTTTTGCATTTCTTTTTTGAAAAGAAGCTGTGATTTTGAATTTTATATTTTGGTAAATTTTGAAGATATGATGGCATAATTTTGGCATTCAAGGATTGAGAGGCAAATGGAAATGACATCATTTGGCTTGGGGGAAAATAGAATGAGCAGCAAAAGTATATTTGGACAATTTCAGAAGTTGGCTGCTGCTGGAATAATTTTGAATCCCCTTTCAGTGAATTTAGTTGTCATAAAAGGCAAAGAATTGACATCCCAGGAGAAGAAAATGAAAAATTCCCAGGCATCCCGAGTTTTGAGCTAACCCATGGGGAATTATTGGAAAGATAATTGTTGTTGACATACATGGAGTCACTGACTTATACAGTGTAGCTGCCTTTTTGGGGGCAATATATTTTGATACTGGGAATAATGTCCATAGGCTTAGTGAAATGACCCAGTTGCAGTGGTGTTGAGTTCTAAACTGGGTTGCATTGGTGACAACTGGATCATTGGAGTTAGAGCTGAAACTAACCTTTAAGACCACTTGGTCTAATCCCCTCATTTTTCTGAATCAGAGAACTGAGGCTAGAAGTGAAGATTTAACTTGCCCAAGGTTATAAAAGTAATCAGTAGCAGAGCTAGAGATTCAAATACAGTTCCCTTACCTTCAAATTAAGGACTGTTGCCTAGAATAATTTTCCATTACCGATGCCCTGAGCCATCCAAAAGTGCCCTGTTTCCAGGCAGCAGATAATGTATTTTGAAACATGAGGCAAACATCCTAAAGCTCCTTACATTTATGACTTAGTTTGTTAAAATGGGATAGAAATAGATCATAATCCTATGTGAAAGACAACATATATGTGTGTATACATATACCATATATACACATATATAATTATTTTTAATCTACTTGATTTAAGAAGAAACTGGAAAAAAAAATTTGAAAGATGACATGAAGGCATGAGGAGAAAAGATTTCCAGAACAGCATTATGACTAAACAATTTAGCAGGAAAGGGAGAATGTTTGGAGTTTCTAATATTCTCTTTCTCCCTTCCCCCCCCCCCCCCCCGAATTGGTTCTGTATGGAGATGGTATAGCATTCCCCCTCCCCCCAACCCTCCTACCCCCTGCTTCTGTGATAATCCTCCAACTTCTATTTGCATTTCAGGCTAGATCCCTAAAGGAAAACTGACTATTTTTCTCAAGGTTCTAAGGATAACATAAAGGTGCTGGATTTTTTTTTTAATGTTCTCAAGCCCCTACATTGCTTGCTAGCTTGGCATAATTGCCTTATAGAAAAAGTTTTTCTAAACAGATATATCAAGGGACAGTTGTTAAATCAGTATTGCCACTCCCCCCAATCCAGGGGTGTACTCTCCTCTTGTGCACATGAGGTCAATGTGGAGAGTAGGGTCAGATTTAGAAAGTACATGTGACCAAAGGATAACACTTGTGTCCCCTTGGTACTGAAAGTCCTTTTCTTCCTTGCATCTTCAGGAAACTCCCTTTAGAGCTCTCTGATTATCTCCAAGGGTCAGTGCTCTTGTAGAGTTCTAAAGGTGCCTCTTCTCCATGTATCTAGTTGATTCTCAGTTTACCTCTCATCCCTTGATGGACATTCTGCCATCAACTACTGCTGCTCAAGAAACCCTACTACAGACACTGATGAGGATGCTATTTGACTGACTTGTTGATAGTAGGCACAATTTTGAACTAGCTTGTTGTTTATCCATAGTCCCACAGGGTTTGACTAGTTCTTTTTAAACAACCACAGGCTATTTCCAGTGTGGAGTCATCTGTTTTCATCCAGTGACCCATACATTTTACTCCTATCTAGCTACACCTTTGATTTAATCCAGTTGTCTGAACTTTCTATATTTACAATAATTGGGTTGAAGGTAGACTGTCCCACATCTGCAAGGAAATGGATGCTGATTCTCTGGAGAGAAGCAAAAAGGGAAGATAAGAGGCAGAAAAGAGGAGGAAAGAATGTGAGGAGGAAAGAATGTGTCCTAGAGCTGGGTGCAGTCATTCTAAAACAGAGAACCAAGAGGAATGTCAGCTCAGTTTCTCTTTGCTCCTTCTCACTTCAAGCTTTGTATAGTATTGCTACCAAAGTTATTTGTTGTTTCCCAAAATGTCTGTTATATCCTTCAAGCTTGCTTTTTGGGTTTAGGATAGGTGAGTTCATTTTCCAGCTTGGAAAACTGAAACATGTGCTACTAAATCCATATTGCCATGCATCTTGTTGATGAAAAACTTGGATTTTGTATTAGCGTCATCCTAGATTTTGATTTGTAAGGGCCTTTAGATATACTCTAATCCAATTCCTTTTATAGATTAGGAAACTGAGTTTCAACAAGGTAAAAAAAATGCTCATGGTTACCCAGGTATTGAATGGAAAAGTAAGGTTTTGAATTCATGTCCTCTGAATCCAAGTATATGTATTCTTTATGCTTCATCAGGTGATTATCCATGTTTTAATGTCCATCTCTGTTATGCTGCCTTTTTTATACCTTCTGTTCCAAGGCATTTATTTCTATTGTGTCTGGAAAGATCTTTTTTTTTAAATTTATGGCATAACAATCAATAATAAGTGTCACATTTTAGTTTTCCTAAAGGGTTAAATGACTTTACACAAGTAGATTTAATGAAATCTCACCAAATCAAGACACTGGATAAAAAAAAATTCATTGCTAGGAAAGGACCAGAAGAAAGTCAAAAGGAAGGAGAAAAGATGTAGGATTCTTATCTAGAATGAAAATACCCTTGTAGATCAAACTGGGAGGGGCAGATCCTCTGAGCTGCTGGTCCAGAGAGAAACAGTGACTATATTCACTCAGAGTCAGAAGGGCTGAAAAAATAACCAGTAAGTGGTACTTGCGGAGTTGGATTTTTTCTTTGTTAGTTTTGTTTTTATTAAAGGGGTTATCCCTTGACTCACTTCTTAAAGAGGCCTATTCACTGAAGGGGCATTGCCTCCCTCAAAGTAAGAATCTGGAAAGACCCTAGCTTAAAAAAGCCAAGTTCTCCCACTGCATCCTGGACCATCTCCAGTCATCCTGATCAATATCTGGTCACTGGATCCAGATGGCTCTGGAGGAGAAAGTGAGGCTGGTGACTTTGCACAACCTGCCTTATTCAAATAAAAATCAATTGCAAGTCATGTCATCATCTCCCTGATGTCCTCCTCAAGAACGAAGTACAATCCACACACAACCCTTGTAAGATATCATGCCTAGATTGATGAAATCCCAGGCCCAGAGTGCCTCCATCCCCCCCCCCCCCCCCTCCAATATTATCACTAGCACAGATTCATTAAGAGGCAGGGGAAAGAATATAACTGAGAGCTGGTCCATGGCCTAAGGGAAATACCAACAAAAGGAAGCACTCAAGAAGGAAGCAAAAGGTCATTGAACTGAGAATGAATGGGGAACTAAAGACAATTCACAATTTTGCCTATATCTGGTTTGACTTTGCTATTTTGGGCACTCTTGTTAGAAGGTCAATGACTTTAGCTCTAGGTGCCATAGATGAAAACAAATTTGAGAGAGTATGTTCCTATTTTATTCCAGTCACTATATCCTATTTTATTTTGTCATTTGATCACAGGGTTTTTGGAAAGATTATCCCCCTTTTCTTATTTTCCATATAGTGTCATATCCATTAATAATAAGACTATACTTGGATAAAGCCCATATCAGAATTTTTTTTTTAATTTTGGCATTGGAGATAATGTTTGAGTTTTATACAACAACCTATTATTATACTGAATGTTCCTGGTGACTGCTTGGTGGTAATACTGCTTTTGAGGGTAGATTACACTAGAAATATTATTACAAGAGTATGCCATAGTTGTTCACCACATGTATTAAGTGCGTACTGTGGACCAAACTAAGTGCTAATGATACAAAATATAGTTAAAAACAAAAACAAATAAACACACACATAAAAATAGTGTCTACTTTCAAGAAGCCCACAGTCTAATGGCTGAGACAACATGAAAAGAACTATGTACAAGCAAGATATACACAGGGTAAATTGGAGATAATCTCAGAAGGAAGGCACTGAGATTAAAGAAAACTGGGAAGGGCTTCTAAAAGAAGATGGAACTTTTGCAGAGACTTGAAGGAAGTCAGAAAAGATTAAAGGTGCAGGATTGAGACAACTTTTGGAATGGAGAACAGCCAAGAAAATGCCCAGAGTCAGAAGATGGAGTGTTTTGCATGAGGAACAGCTAGGAGACCAGTGTCACTGGATGGCAGAATATGTAGAGGAGAGTAAAGTATAAGAAGATTAGAAAGGTAGAGGAAAGTGTCAAGTTATGAAAGGTTTTTAAAATCCCCAAAGAGGATTTTACACTTTTTCCTGGAGGTAAAAGGGAAAGCCTTGACTTTATGGGGCCAGCATGACAACATAGACAAAGGACTGAAGATAGTACTTTAGCCAAGTGGAGTGATCATGCAGAAATTTTTGGTGACCTAGATGGGGTGTATGATGTTTGCATTTCTGCTATAGTCCAACTGACTACTATCTATGTTCAAAGTTCAGGCTGGCCATCTTCTGAAAGATAAAGTAAAGAGGCTCAAGGATACCTTTTATACTCTCAAGGTTATTGGGGTGAATGAAGTTTTTCTTAGTTTTAAAAGTATGAAGGGTTTCAATATAAAACAAAAATGTAAAGAAGAGGTGGAGAATGCTGACCTGATGTCAGAAGGTTGAAATTTGAAAGTGTATTTTACAGAGTTCAAGAAGCAAAAGAAAAAGTCATGGCACACTTGGTTCTAAAACCCAATGAGACCCTTCCCAAAATGAAGGAACTGAATACTTGGAAGAAGTAGCTGCTTGTATTCTAAGGAATATTGTGTATACATTATATATATTTGTATATAATGTACATACAAAATTGTATATACTAAATTATACTGTATCAATCAATATCCTAAGGGTTTACTTCATAGAACTAGAAAAATAAATACTTGTAGAAACAATAGATCAAGCATTTTAAGGGAAACAATGAAACATAGGAATGTAAGAGACCCAGAACTAATTAACACACACACACGTACACATGCACATGCATTATTATTGAAAAAATTATTTGTTAGCAGTTACACAAATCCAAAAGTAGAACAATGGAATAGAATAGATAACTAAAACCTAGAAGCAAATGAATACAAAAACACAATATTTGTTAAACACAAATATATAAATCCTTATTCAACAAGAATTTCTGAGAAACCTGGAAAGCAGTCTTGCACAAAATGGGTTTAAACCAATACATTATACCAAATGTCACAAGTTCATAGTGTATAAAAGATCAAATTATTTTTAAAAATTGGAGGAGAATGGAAAGTTATATCTTCTGAAGCTCTAGTTAGATCCACTGAAATACCATGGAATCACAGTCAGTATCACACAAGATTTAGCAGCTACCACTGAACAGAAGGCTTAGAATATAATATTTCAAAAGGAAAAAGAGCTGGAATTGCTTTCAAGAATAACCCGCCCAGCAAAACTGAGTATACTATTTCAAGGGAAAAATAGATATTTAATGAAGTAGATGGCTTTCAAGAATTCCTGATGAAAAGACCACAGCTGAACAGAAAATTTGACTTGGAAATAAAAGATAAGAAAAGCATAAAAAGATAAACATCAAAGACAAGTCCTAAATGACTCAATAAGGTTAAATTGCTTGCCTTTCTATATGGGAAGATGATACATATATTGTTTAAGAACTTTACTGTTATTAGGGCATTTAGAAGGATTCTACATTGAAAAAGCATGCAGGAATGAGCCAATTATGTTGGGATAATGTAAAAAATATTGATAGGTGAGGAAGAGGAATGCCCTAGGAGAAGGGGGAAGGGAGAAGAAAAAGGGGGGAAATGATATTACATAAAAGAGGCATTCATGAAAGAACTTTTCAGTGGAGGGGAAAATGGTGGAAGTGGTGGGCAACACTTGAACCTCACACATCTAAATTGGTTCAAAGAGGGGAAAAATACACACACACACATACATACATTCAAAATTGGTAATATAAATTTTCTTATCCAACAGGAAAGCAGCAAGGGAAGGGGAGCAATGGAAAGTGGGGATGATAAAAGGGAGGGCAGATAAAAGACGGCAGTGGTCAGAAGCAAAACAGACAGGATGGAGCAAAAAGCACAGTTAGAAATCATGACTGTGAATGTAAATGGGATGAATTTATCCTTAAAACAGACATGGATAGCAGAATGGATTAGAAACCAGAATCTAACAATAGGTTGTTTACAAGAAATACATGTGAAACAGAGAGACACACACAGTTAAAGTAAGGAACTGGAGCAGAACCTATCATGCATCAACTGAAAGAAAACAGGCAGCAGTGGCAATCCTGATATCTTTTCAAAATTGTTTTGTATTTTTGTTGAATTGTTTCAGTTATGTCTGATTCTCCATGGCACCATAGATTAAAAGCTAATTGGAAATGAAATAATCTTATTCTAAAGAATGAATAGGTCAAAGAACAAATTATAGAAACAACCAAAAATTTCATTAAAGAAAATGGCAACAAGGCAACATTTCTGAATTTGTGAGATACAGCCAAAAATTAGGGGAAAATTCATATCTCTGATGTATATATCAGTAAAAGAAAGAGCAAATCAATGAATTTGGCATACAACTAAAAAAACTAGAAAAAGAACAAATTACAAATCCCCAATTAAGCCCCAAAATGAAAATCATGAAAAGCAAAGGAGAGATTTAAAAAATTGAAAGTAAGAAAGCCATTGAACTAACAAAATTAGAAGCTGGTTTAATGAAAACAACAACAAAAATAAAATAGACAAACCACTAGCTAATTTGATTTTAAAAAAGAAAGAGGAAAACTAAATTGCCAGAATCAAAAATGAAAAGGGAAAATGCACCACCAAGAAAAATGAAATTAAAATAATTAATAGGAGTTATTTCACCCAATTATTTGCCAGTAACCTGATGATCTAAGTGAAATGGATAAATATTTTTAAAAAATACTAACTCCCCAGATTAAAGGAAGAGGAAGTAAAATATTTAAATGACCCTATTTTAGCAAACAAAATTGAACAAGTCAACAATGAGTTGCCTAAGAAAATAATCCCAGGACCAAATGGATTTACAAGTGAATTCTACCAAAGATTTAAGGAACAATTAATCCCAAAGCTACATAAAGTATTTGAAAAAAATAGGTAGAGAAAGTGGCCTTCCTTTTATGACACAACTGTAGTTTTGATATGTAAGCCAGAGAGAGTGAAACAGAGAAAAGTATAGAACAATTTCCTTGATGCATATCAATGCAAAAATTTTAAATGAAATACTAGCAAAGAGATTACAGCACAATATCACAAAGATCATACACTATGATGTGGTAGGATTTACATCAGGAATGTAGAGTTGGCTCAATATTAGGAAGACTATCACCGTAATGGACCAGATCAATAACAAAAAACCAAAAATCATATAATTATATCAATAGATGCAGAAAAATGTTTGACAAAATGTAATAGCATTCCTCTTAAAAACACTAATGTAGGATAGCTAGGAGAATCAGTAAATAGAGCACCAGCCCGGAGGACACTGGTTCAAATCTTACCTCAGACACTTGACATTTACTAGCTGTGTGACTCCAAGAAAGTCACTTGTCCCTGATTGCCTCCAAAGCAAAAGAAAAATCCTAAACCACTAGAAAGCATAAACATCAATGGAGCCTATCTTAAAATGAGGAGTTGTATCTATTTAAAGATAGATACAAATATTATCTATAACAGATAAACTTGAAGTCTTCTTAATAAGATTAGGAGTGAAGCAGAGAGGTCTATTATTGCCACTATTATTCAATATTGTACTAGAAAGGCTAGTTATAACAGTAAGAACAGAAAAAATTGAAGAAATAAAAAAATGAGCAATGAAGAAACAAAGCTATCCCTCTTTGCAGATGGATGATATGATGATATATTTAGAGAACCCTAGTGAATCAACTAAAAAACTAGTTGAAACAATTAACAACTTTAGCAAAGTTGTAGAATATAAAATAAATCCACATTAATCATTGGTATTTCTATACACTACCAGCAAAACCCAGCAGGAAGAAGTAGAGGAATTCATTTTAAATTAATATAAAATACTTGAGAATCTACTAGCCAAGAGAAATCCAGGGATTATATGAACATAATTACAAAATACTTTTTCACACAACTAATGATATCCAAACAATTGGAAAAATATTAATTGCTCATGGGTAAGCTGAGCCAATATAATAAAAATGACCATTCTAAGCTAATTATTTAGTCAGTGCCATACCAATCAAACTACTAAAGAATTATTTTCTAGAGCTAAAAAAATTAGTAACAAAATTCATCTAGAAGAACAAAAGATCAAGAATATCAAGGGAATCAATGAAAAAAAAATTAAGGAAGGTGGCCTAGCAGTTACAGCTTTCAAATTCTATTACAAAGTGGCAATCAGCAAAACAATCTGGTACTAAAAAAAAATAGAGTGGTGGATCAATGAAATAGATTAGCTACACAGTACACAGTACTAACTGACCACAATAACCTAATATTTGATAAACTCAAAGGTCAAAGCTTTTGGGGTAAGAATTCAATATTTGACAAAAAGTTGCTGGGAAAAAAGCAGTTTGGCAGAAAGTAGGCATTGACCAATATCTCACATCATAAACCAAGATAAGGTCAAAATGGATCAATGATTTAGATATAAAGGGTGATATAAGTAAATTAGGGAAGCACAGAAAAATTTTTATGGATTAGGAAAGAGTTTATGGCAAAACAAGAGCTAGAGAGCATTATGGGATATAAAATGGATAATTTTTATTATGTGAAATTATGAGAATTTTGCACAAATAAAACAAATGCAACCAACATTATAATAGAAACAGAAAACCTGGGGAAAATTTTATGAGTTTCTCTGAAAAAGGCCTTATTTCTCAAATAAGTGGGGAACTGATCCAAATTTATATAATTAAGATACATTCTCCAATTGGTAAATGGTCAAAGGATTCGGAAGAAGAAACAAAAATGGTCACTGGTCACATAAAAATGCTCTAAACCACTAATTATTAGAGAAATGCAATTAAAATAACTCTGAGTACCACCTCACACCTATCAGATTGGTTAATATAACAGAAAAGGAAAATGACATATGCTGAACGGGATATGGAAAAATTGGGACACGTATTTTTGGTAGAATTCTGAACTATTCTAATCATTGGGGAGAGCAATTTGGAACTACATCCAAAGGCTATAAAATTATGCATACCCTTTGACCCTTTGAGTATTACCAGTACTGGGTCTATATCTGAAGAAATATTAGAATAGGAGAAAGGACATATTTATACAAAAATGTCTATAGCAAAGTGTTGGAAAACAAGATGATCACCATTAATTGGGGAATGACTAAAGAAGTTATGGTCTTGGTTGTGAATGTTATTGTGCTGTTAGAAATGGTAAGCAAGACACTTTCAGAAAAACTTGGGAAGACTTGTGTGAAATCATGCAAAATAAAGTGAGCAGAACCAAAAGAGCATTGTATACAAAATAACAATTTTGTAAGAATGATCAACTATAAAAGACTTAGCTGCTCTGATCAAGAAATAATCCCAAGACAATTCCAAAGGACCCATGATGAAAAATACTATTCACCTCCAGAGAAAGAAATGATGAACTCTGAATGCAGGTTGAAGAATACTTTAAAAGTATTTTCATTTTCATTGTTTTATTTTGTTTGTGGGTTTTTTTTTTGCAACATGGCTAACATAAAAATGTTTTGCATGACTTCACATGTAAAATCAATGTAAAATTGATTGTTTTCTCAAAGGTGGGGAGGGTTGACAGGGAGAGAATTTAAAACTCAAAGTGTTAAAAAAAATCATTGTTAAAATTTTTTACATGTAATTGGGAAATATTTAATGAAATAAATAAAAATAATTTTTAAAAGACATAAATGAAACTGCATACCAAACTTTTTGGAATATAGACAAAACAATCCTTAGGGGAATATTTATATCTCTATTTTTGTTTATCAACACAAAGTGAGAAAGCAAAGAACAGTAAACTGAGAATACAACTAGAAAAGCAACAATTTAAAAACTAGTAAGCACCCTAAATATAAATTCTGAAAAATCAAAGTGTAAATGGACAAAATTTAAGGCAATTGACTTGATAAAGCTGGAATCTAGTTTCTTGAAGGGAAATCATACATAAGAGGGTTTAGACTTTTTCTGTTTCATTCAAGAAATCAAAACTAAGAACAATGGATACTTATTTCAAAGAGGAAATTCTTTTTGCTCTTAGGGGAAAAACAACCTTCTAAGTAATTAAGTCTATCAAAAGTAGAATGATCTGTTTTGTGAAGTAATGGGTTTTTTGGTTTTCATGCAAAGGTGCAAAGACCACTTTCCAGGATTCTTTTATAGCAATGGGTTGGCCAGATAGCTTCTGAAGTCCCTTCCAATTTTGATTCTGTGACATCAAAAGACATCTTCAATATGAATAAAAGGTGATCTCAGACCAGAAGAATAAGAGGATAATTCAGGTCCATTTATTCTCAACATTTTTGTTCTGGACCTAAGATTGAAAATGTGAATGAGAATATATTCACATATCCCCAAGCAGATGTAATGGTAATGGGGATTTGAAGATCTTCCCTGCCCCTTACATTGGCAATCAAACAGGTACTTAGCACCTTGTTTCAGTTCATGATTGTATCAAGTATTAAGATCCAGAACTTGTGAATCCCACAATGCAAGGAAGTTGCTGATGTAACAGGAAGGGGTAGAATAGAGAGGAGCCAATATAATATATAAGGAAAAGCCCAAGCTAGAGAGCCAGAATCTCTGAGAGAGAGAGAGAGAGACAGAGAGAGAGAGAGACAGAGACAGAGACAGAGACAGAGACAGAGACAGAGAGACAGAGACAGAGAGAGACAGAGACAGAGAGAGACAGAGAGAGATAGAGAGAGAGACAGAGAGAGAGAGAGAGAGAGAGAGAGAGAGAGAGAGAGAGAGAGAGA
>NW_027187345.1:1116934-1121934 GCF_028583685.1 Petaurus breviceps papuanus
AGAGAGAGAGAGAGAGAGAGAGAGAGAGAGAGAGAGAGAGAGAGAGAACTGCTAGGATCCTGAGAACTTCTGAGAACTGCTATGAATTGAGAGCAGAATTTGAGAACAGAACTTATGGAGGCAGAACTGAGGACTGAGAACTGAGAACTGAGAAAAGAACTGAAAACTAAACTGAGAACTGAGAAGAACTGAGAAATGAGAAGAGAGGGGAACTGGGAGGAAGCATGACTGTGGTGCTGGTACTTTGTCTGTCTGTTTTGATGTTATTTTGTCAGATTTGTCTGCTGATAGTTGATATGCTATTGTTACAGAAGCCCTGGGACCTTACTTCTGGTTCAGAAGCCCTGAAAGAGGATTTCTCCTATGTTTATAGAAATCCTGGAGGAGGGTTTTACTGATGTTTTCAGAGTTCCTGGGACTATACTGATGATTTGTGTTGATTTATCAGACCTTGTTGTTGGGTCTATGTTGATTTCACAGGCAGAAAGTGAATTGATGAGGAAGGCGGCAATGTCCATGAGTGTCATTGTGGCTTTGTTAAAATTTGTCTTCCTGGTAACAGAAATTCTGAAGGGCTTGAGGTGGATTAGACACTGTGAGTTTCAGTATGGAACAGGAACTGCACAAGGAACTGAGCTGTCTACTTTTGAACTCAGGTGACAGTTGGGTAGATTTGGGCAGTAGCTGGGACCATGGAAGAGGAACCATGGAAGCTGAGAGCCAGCCTCAAGTCAAGATGAAAAGACCTCTCCTTGGGTATTTATGCAAACTGACAAAATCATGATTTACTATGGTCTAGGAGTGGAGAACTATGTACTCTGTATCTTGTACCCTTTCAGGATGATTGAATTAAGGATGATTGGAAGCTAATCTCCAATTAAGAAGAAAGAAGACTTTTTGACTGAGAGATTGAGACAATGTGACCTAGGGGTGGAGAACTTTGACCTTTGTACTTTGTGTCCATTAAGGAGGCAAATGTCTTTAAGGATGATTGAAGTAAGAACTTACTAAATGATTGTACCTTATGTGGCCACTTTGGTGAAAACTATGTGGTCATTTTAGTGGTAAGTTGTTATGTCATAACATTATGAAT
The DNA here is from genome assembly GCF_028583685.1 of Petaurus breviceps papuanus. NCBI lineage: Eukaryota > Metazoa > Chordata > Mammalia > Diprotodontia > Petauridae > Petaurus > Petaurus breviceps. The sequence continues at coordinate 1,118,028 of NW_027187345.1, forward strand.
GCTGTACTTTGATTTCTGTGAATGTTTTGCCTTAATTTACTGCCGAATAAATATAGAGTTCATTAGACTATGTAATCAGAACCTTGAAGCTGTTCATAGCAGCAGTCCTCTGGAAAGCTGCTCATGCTTGGATTTACAATGACTTGGGGAATTAGATAGAGTTAACTAACATTTATTTTATTAGCCTTGTTTATGAGAATGGTGAGGCAGCCAGCTTGTATGAGAGTGAACTTTAACCTTACTCTGGTACTTATGTGGAATTCTTTAGAATGGAACACTTCACTTTTACTGCTTAAGTTCAGTAGCATAGTTTTCACTCTAGGTAATTGCTGAGCTTTTGGATTTTATTTTTTATTGTTCAGTGGATGAATCTGATAATGTTCTTGAAGGAGGTAATATGAAGTGAAAAGCTTTGTTTTCCCCTATTGTTTCTTTGGTTGAATTTGCTTGGCAATACTTTGGAATTGATATATTAAAATCAAGGATTAGTATTTTTAAATTAAGAAAATACTTTTGAAAATATTGCTTACTATATTTTAGATACCATGTTTCCCCGATAATAAGACCTATCCCGAAAATAAGCCCTCCCCTTACTGTGTAAGATTCCTCTAAAATAAGCCCTCCCCCGAAAATAAGCCCTATTGAGATTGCTACTGTAGTGAAGGTGATTCCCTGCGCTACACGCTACATTACGGTACCCTCTGTATGCACCGTCCCCGCCCCCCGGGTGAAACGCACGCCGCACTCCGAGCTGCATCCAATCAGAGCTGCAGCAGTGAGCGCATCATCCTGTTCTTTATTGAATTCATTATTGAATAAAGGTACATTTTTTTGTTCACATTTACCTGTTTATTAAAATTGATGTCAATGTTCATTAAAATAAGCCCTCCCCTGAAAATAAGCCCTCTGGTGTTTTCCTGTCCAAAAAAAATAATAAGACAGTGTCTTATTATCGGGGAAACATGGTATATAGATATTTTATCTCAATTAAGAGGTTGCAGATCATTTTACTAATAATGAACAGAAACAAGTTTTAACATGTATCACATATCTAGCAGAATGGTGTAGTGAATAGATAATGGTGTAGTGAACGGAGAATTGGAGATGGAGGCAGAAACTAGGTTCAAATCCTCCTTCAGGTACTTATTAGCTATGGGACCCTGGGAAAGTCACTTAACTTCCCTGTGCCTCAGTTGAACTTGATGGCATTTACTGTCCCTCCCAGCTCTAAATCTATGATTCTTTGTTTAACTGGAGTTAAATTTTACTGAAGAATTCCTTCATGAGGGAAAATTGTAATGGCTTACAGCAAAATGCATGATAAGTATTTTAAAATATTGTTATATTGGGAAATATCTTAGACTATCACAAAAATACAGGAGACCTTATTCATGGGAGAGGGGAAGGCAGGTAGCATAATGAATAGAGTGCAAGGCTTGAAGTAAGGAGGACTCATTTTCCTGAGTTCAAATCTGGCCTTAGATACATACTAACTGTGTGACCTTGGGCAAGTCACTTAACCCTGTTTGCCTCAGTTTTCTTATCTATAAAAATGAGCTAGACAAGGGAATGGAAAACCACTCTAGTATCTTTGCCAAGAAAACCCCAAATGGGGTCATGAAGAGTTGGACACAATTGAAATGACTGATGACAACAACAAATTCATGGGAGATAGGTCCTAGAGATCATAGAATTATGTAATCTAGAATTTAGAAAATTACTGCAAAAGGCTGTCTGGTTCAAACAGCACCTGAATAGGAATCCCCTATATAACCTCCACAACAAGTAATCTTCCAATCTCCATTTGAAGACTTCCATTGACAAGGAAACTACTGCCTTCTATGGAAGTCCATTATAATTGGAGGTAGCTCTAATTAGTAAGAAGATTTTTCTTCTTTATGGTAAGCCTAAATATGCCTTTTCCCTCCTTGATTTCTGTCATTTGCCTCTAGTTTTGCCTTTTAGGATCAAGCAAGAAAAATTTAATTCTTATACCACATAATAGTTACTCAAAAATCTTAAGGACAGCTATTATTCCTCACCTCCTCAGCATTTTCTCACATCCAACCTAAGGACCCCTAATTCCTTCAGTTGATCCTCATGTTGCATAATCTCCTCTCTCTTCAAGATCCTCATCTTCTTCCACTGGTCCTATTCCAATATCAATATCCTTCCTAAATTACTGTGCCAAGAACTGAATAAAATGCCCTAGATATGGTGTGATTAGTACAGAAAGCAGTGGATCTATAATATCCTTCATTCTGGACACTGAACTTTTTTGAATGTAGCTTAACATCATTAATATTTTTGACTACTATGTCATATTGTTGTCATAGAGCTGGTTGTCTATGAAAACTCTGTGTTTTTCAAACTTTATCTGCTATACTTCCTAATCTTTATCTTTTTTGAATCAAAGTGAAGTTCTTTACATTTATCCCTATTAACTTTTAGCTTCAGCTCATTATTATAGACCATCAAATCTTTTTAGATCTAGACACTGTCATCTAGAGTAGCTACCTTCCCAAAATTTATGTATTCCCAAAATAACAAGTAAAATTTACAGGTATTCTATGTGTGACTTCATCCAAATCTTGATAAAATGTCAGGTAGCCAAGAACCAAAAATAGGTCTTTGGCAGACCTCTGCTGGAGACCTCCTTTTAGTTGATATAAACATATTAGAGCTTATTTTAAATCTAATCATTCACTCTGTTCAAAATCTACCTAAATGTGCTACATCTAGCCCATATCTCTCTATCCTCTCCACAAGAGTATCCTGAGATTTTGGCAAATCCTTTGGTTAAAAACCATCTATGCAACATTTACAGTATTCCCCTGGGTTTTTATAATTCTAGTAATCCTTTCAAAAATATTAATGAATAAATAAATGAATGACAAAAGCATGCATTAAATACTTACCATGTGCCAGATACTGTACTAAGTGCTGGGAACTCAAATGAATTAGTGATCTCATTGATTTTGTTCTGTCCAATGATGCCAGTTAAAACCCTACCTACTTTTTATGTGATACTCTAGTGTCTAGTCAATCTCCTCTCCAAAGTTAGCCCATTGGGCTCTCCTCAGTGTGCTAGAGATCTTCTACCTGACACTGCAAGGGCACCAGTGGTGTTCTCTGGTTGTTACCTTGTCATGGCTATCCTTGCTTTTATTATTATTATCATTATGTGAGTAGCTAATCTTATCCTATCATGCAATTTATCAATTGGCATCCTTACTCCTGTTATTTAGAGTTCTGCATTGGTTATATGTTGAAGCCTGCTTATACCCACCATGTACCTTTCCATTGCCCTTCTATCTTATATTCAGCTTTAATTCTTCAGAGAATTAAATTCCATGTTTCACAGCAGCATTGGTAGGATGTTAGTCTTGAAAAGATGAACCCCTGCTTCTCACCATAAATACATTTGTTGAGTGTTTTCCTTCTTTCCCTTCTCTTTGTCACAATCTTCCAAAAACCTAGTACAGATTGGGATTTCTTTTCTGCCTCTTCATATTTTGGTTTTATTTTTCAAGCATTTCTATCATTTTCAGGAATATTTCATCCTTTCTTGATAACCTGGAGAATAGAGAAAGAGGCATTTTTTTTTAGCCCTTTAACCTTCTACTTTAGAGCGGACACCAACCCGTAGTTTTTAATGGTTACTTGGTACTTTCATAAGCACAATACAGCTCACTCAAACTCTCCCTTGCTTTCCATATATGCTAGAAGTAAGATGTTCATCCTTTGCTGTTCTTCTTGGCCACTTTTGTGGCAGGTTGCCATAAAAACATCCAAGTTTTTTTATGCCCATTTGCTTCTTGGTAGCTTCATAGACTTGGTGCTCCTGAAAAAGTATTGGTGGGGGGGAGGGGGAGGAGGTGGCTTTTCATTTCTTCTCATGATACAA
>NW_027187345.1:1132595-1239471 GCF_028583685.1 Petaurus breviceps papuanus
TCAGGACTTTCTTTTCACATCAAAAAGTCCATCCCACAGGTGGGATTAACAAGCTCTGGGTTTTAATACAATCAATTTGAAAACCAAGCCAATACAGGGGAATCTTTAATTGCCATTACTATCACATGACCTCATTTGGGGTTTTCTTGCCAAATATACTAGAGTGCTTTGCCACTTCCTTCTCCAATTCATTTTACATATGAGAAAACTGAGGCAGAGTTAAATGGCTTATCCATGGTGACAGTAAGTGTCTGAGGCCAGATTTAAACTCAGGTCCTCCTGCCTCCAAACCTGGTACTCTGTCCACTATGCTAGCTATCTGCCACATATATTATATACCCCTTATAGGCCAGTAGTGGTATATTCTAATTTAAAATATCCTATATGAGGTTGGAAATATAAGACTAAAGGACAGATGAGCTGTAAAGGATGGAGAATAATATTTGAGTCCAACATGTAGAAGTCAGAGTTGAAGCTATGAAACTTTAAGTGTAGAAATAGAAGAATGTAAGATCAATGACACACTTTTGGTAGCAAAGATACTGTTGAGGGTAGGAGGAGAATGAAAATCTAGAAAAGGAGACAAAGGCACAATCAGAGAGTCTGGAGGAGAGCCAAGAAAAGTGATTCTCATGGAAGCCAAAGGAGGAGGATTCCATGAAACATTTTGCAAAAACTAAGTAGCTCTTATTTTTCAGATTTATGATAAATAATAAAAAGGATGGACTGGGGAGAAGGTTATGAACTTACCTTGGCTCCCAGTTAGTTGGGAAACTGCTAGGGACAGATAGCACCATGGACAGGGGCCAATCAGCATTCTTATGGTGCTGCAGGATAACCAGAGACAATTTAATTGACATTGAAATAAATGTTATCTTTTGCTACTGCAAAACCCAGAAGAGAAAGTGATATTTTAATCAAAATTTTAACCTTTTATCCCCAGGGCTTAGAAGGGGAAAACCCACAGAAGGTAATGAATTACTTATCACACCCAAATTTACTCATTTCTTCCTTCCCAAAACTATTGTTTGGTATCATGTGGAAAGGAGCTAAGCCTGATACTTGAAATGGTTGCTTTAAACAGGAAAGGAAACAGTTTTCTTCAGCAACTGGCATGTGGATGTGCTGAAACAGGACCTGAGAGTAAAAATAGGACTTCAGTCATGCAACTTCAAAACAAACAAGGGAAGATTTAGAAAGTTGTTAGGCCATGTAAACTAGAGCAGTGAATGAGATCAAGGGAGAAAAAAAAAAACCCTGTTTGATGTAAAAGTAGTTAAGGAAAAGGAGTCTAATGAAGCCATATAGAAATGTGAATTCTGGATATTATGGGATTAAGAGTTTTGGATAGCTTCCATTAACTTTCAAGAACCAAAGGGATGCACTAGTAGGAAGATGTACCCCAAATTCCTTTTCCTCTCTTAGAAAAAGAGAGTAACAGTATACATGGAGCCCTGAATGACCCTCAAGGCAGAAGAAGGAAAAGAGAGCCATTATGAAGCCTTCTTTGTGTACATTACGAACTACAATATCATACAATTCATAAACAGTTTGAAAATTGTTCCAAATGCCGTGTGAGAGAGAGAGCAGTACTGTATCAAAGAGAGAACCCAAAGGACACATTTTCAAAGGAAAAAATTACCAGTGAAAAGCACTGTGGACAAATCAACATGAAAACAGAGGCTGATATAATCGCTGCTAAAGGAACAAATGTTAAGCGTTCTCCCTTTAGCTCAGCTGGCCTATTATCCTTCTGAATACTGAGACTCACAATGATTTTTTTTTCCCTCCCTCCAATTTCAGAAGTGTCAGACAGGAGACACAGAGCCAGTGAAAAACCCTTCTCCCAATCTCTTGTTAGCTAACTGCAGTGTTTTGTTCCACAGTTACATGTCTGCACAGGCCGTCATTGTGTCAGTCATAATTACCACCTGTTCACTGGCTCCCTTCAGGTTTCATCACCTCTGCAGATTTAAGCAGCCAGCTGCAGGAAGCAGTGACGATTGCCCGGGAGCAGCAACTGTCAGGCTTGGGATTTCAGAGCATAATTGCTGCCTGTGCACAAACAGTCCTCTCCTCTTCTCCACCCTTCCCCTCCAGAAAAAGATAGAGGGAGGGAAAAGTGCCCCGACTCAGCACTCTGACATTTTCTTGGATTTTTTTTTTTTCAGCAGAGGAGATCAGAGGAACATCAAATATCATGTTCATGCCATGTATCATATCTGAACTTGCACACAAACATGCCCTTGTTTAGATAGCAACTACAACTTTTTTCGTATTCAAATCCCAACTCTTCCCCCCTTGCTTGTTATTGTTATGTACCACTAGATTAGCCATCAGCATTCACTGAAGGCTTACAAATATTAATGAAGGATATTTTGGGGACTTGTTTCTCTCTCTCTCTCTCTTTCTCTCTCTCTCTCTCTCTCTCTCTCTCTCTCTCTCTCTCTCTCTCTCTCCATCTCTCCATCTCTCTCTGTCTCTCTCTCTCCGGGTGCTTGTGTCTGTCTCTGTTTCTCTGTCTCTGTCTCTCTATGCCTATATCTGTGTTTGTCTATGTCTGTCTGTGTCTATACGTCTGTCTCCCCCTCTCTCCCTTCTTCTTCTGTCTCTGTCTGTTTGTCTGTCTCTCCCTCACTCCCTCCCCTCTTTCCTGTTCCCTGTTCGTGCTTCCTTCCTCTCCACTCAGCACTCCAGGACAAGTTTAAGTCTGTTGAGAGTTCTTATTATTAAATGCAGTTAGGTTTTGCAGTAGGTAGACACTGGCCCCAGAGTTAGTAAGATCAGTTTTAAAATTCTGCCTCAGACTCTTACTAGCTGGACAGTCACTTAACCTCAGTTTCCTCATCCATAGAATGAAGATAATAATAAGACTTACTTTCCAAGCTTGTGAGACTAAAGCAAAGTAATAGTTTCAAAGTGCATTATAAACCTTCTTATCCTACATAAATACTAGCTATTATTACTATTATTTTGTTGTCTTTCTCCTCCTCTTTTGTTTGCCTTCATAAGAGCTATGATTTGATCTATATAGAGAAACCCAAATTACTACTCCCCTCTACATTAATCAGCATTCTGGAGTTGCTGTGGCCAAAAGAATTCATTGCCTAGTAGCCTTATTAAAGTTAGTTAGCTAGGCTGGTACTTCAGTTGACCCTTTTACCACACTTTTGCTGAAAGCCTTTTTATTTTGGTTGGTTCTCCCAGATCTTGTCCTCTGTTGGTATAGCCTTTGAAAGCCCAGTATCACCTCCATTCCTTTCAGAGGCACAAGTTTAGTAATTTAGTAGCAGAGTGAGAACAATGAGAAAATCCCTTGAATTTGTCAAGATTTGCTGTCTTCATATTTTATAAATTTACATTGAAGTATCTCCAGTCTTTTTCCTATCTGCACTTTATGAATGCTACCATTCTTAGGCAAGCATACCAATCACCTTAAATTTATTCTTATCACCACAATCTGGAGGGTAAGGCAATAGATCTGTGTGGTAGAAAGGCAATGTGATGGTTGATGTAATAAACACAAAGTTATCTGTAGACAGGGGTATCTGTAGGACCTCAAAATCTATAGAATGTTCTTTCTCTATTTTGATTCTATGTCCAACATAGTTCATGCCAATAGACTGTACCTTCTGCAAGCATATACCTTATTCCTTGCTTAATATTTTGTGTTGTTTTAATGTTTCCATTGACATTAAGGAGAGGATCATCAAACAAAGTTATAACTATTGATAAATCTTTCAAGGAAGCTTCCACTATTTTGAAATATGCATAGGATGACCCTTGTTAAAGAAAGATTAGTAGGATATTTTGTTCTACTGAGTCAAAAGTTTTTTTTAATAGTTAAGAAACAACAAGCTCAATAGGACCTTGTTATCTCTATGATTTTTAATCAAATGTACCGCTGTGTAAGAAATGCTGTGGCATGGTGGACAGAGAGCTGGTCTCTGAGTCACAAAGACTTGGGTTCAAATTCTGACATTGCCATATATTGGCTATATGTTCCTGGGCAGTCATTTGATCTCTTGGTACCTAAGATATTTCTTTAAGATTACAAATTGCAGAGAAGGTGATTATCTGCAATGGTGAAGGAAAGGAGAGTTTAATCCTCTAGGAATTCCCTAAATTTAGGAAACTGAAGGTCCATTCCCTAGTGTCACAATAAAGATGTGGTCTGCCATAAAAAAAAAAATTGTGAACACTTGTTTATCCCATTTTTGTACCTTCAAGGAAACCCATGAAGACTTATATACATTTTTCTCTTAAAGATATTATAAAAATTGGAAAGACAAATGGATTGACAGTTATTTTCTGAATAAATTTTGGTTTTTCTTAATAAGGTTTATGATTCCACCCAGGCATTTTTGTATCCTTCCTTCTTTTAAATATCTCCTTGCAACAAAGTCTTTTTTTTTTTAACTTTCAGTGACTCTACCTATCCTTGAGTCATAGAATACCAAAGTTTTTGAAAAATGAAGAAACATTTTAAGGCACCTATTGTGTTTCAAATATTGTGCTAGACGCTTGGTATACAAATACAAAAATGAATTGCATTAGCCATAGAGTAGTGAATGAGCTCATTTTAGGCATAAGTAGGCATGCAACAAAAGAAGAATTTTGCATGAGAAGTGGTTTTAAGGATTTTTTCAGAGATTTATGACAAGAAAATTAAATGAGTCTGCTATATAGTAAGATTGAAGGATAGCTCACATGTTCCACTTGCATTCACACCATGTCAAAAGAGCAAAATGAAGGCCTCTAGCATGTCAGGTAAACACACTAGGAAGAATTTACAGGAAGATATAGACAGGAGATTTATTCAGGATGAGAAGGCATTGTTGGATTATTATCTGCATTGTTGGTGGGAGTAGTCACATTGATGTGATATCACCCTGGTCATATGTGAGAACCCAAAAAGGAAAACAAATTTATTCAGTATGGTGTATGGGAAAAAAACGCTTGATTTAGAGTCAATGGACCTGGGTTCACTTATTACTTCTATGACCCTGGGCAAGTTGCTTAATGTTTCTGAGCCTTAAGTTTCCTCTTCCATAAATGAGGGAGTTAGACCCCTCCACTAAGGTCCCATACAGCTCTAATCTATGATCCTATGATTCATTTTGAGGCAAAGTTTAAAATTTGTTGGGTTTTTGATCTGGCTTAGCTCTTTCTTCTCATAATAGAATGGCAATGTGTCTGAGCTACCTCAAATTACAACAATCATACCCAAAACTCAGCCAGAGATAACTGAGAAGAATTTTCCACTATCTAATTGCTTTCCCTCTTCAGCATCCTGGAAGCTAGTGCATCGTTATAGTTGAGAAGCCAAGAAAGAGAAATGTAGACCTAAAGATCACACAAGATAATTACATTTTTTGAGTTGAAATACTTGCATGTTTTTCCAGACATAGATTTTTGTGTAGGCGAAGGATATTTGATTATAAAAAGATCTAGTTTCTCCAAATTTTTTAGAGGTAAAAACTCCATTAATTATGATCAAGAAAAATGGAGCATCTGCTACTCTTTGTCAACAGATTTTAATAATATTGAGCACTGCTAATTGGGTAGAACCAAAATGCATTCTTTGTGTGTTAAATTAAGATGTTTAAATCTGGCATTTTTTTCCTTACTATACTTTATTTAAACCTTGCTTAATTCTTCAGAGTTTTTTCCTAACCACTATAATTAACAAAGTGATTTGGAATATGTTAGGATAGAAATAATTTTATGTGGTCAAATGCTATTATCATCAATATCTTTGTAATAGTTAATGTGAACTGGAAGGGAAGAAAAGCAATAGAATCTGCTAAAAGTGTTGCTCCAGAGTTTTCTCATGTTATTTCTGAAGTCTGGAGATGAAACAGCCATCATTAATGGGCTCAAGAATGAACTCCAAATATCGCTCTGATCAGGGACCAAATAAGATACTAGCCAAAACAGTGGTAAGAAATAAGAAAAAGAGACTGCAGATGTTTCTTTTTATCTTTAAACACTCGTTGGTCATTACCAGAAGTTAAACTTTTGGTATATTAATGGGAGAAGGTATTTCAGATACATTTAAATGAGGATGCAATACTTTAGCCAAGTTTTGGGCCTTCAACTCTATTTTATGATTTATAAATGGAGGGGAGATAGGTAAAATCTGTCGATACCAATCTGTCAAAAGTACTGCCTTTTTTGATTTATGCCTGAAACAATTTTATTATTTCAGGGATTGTAGTGGTAAACAAACAACAACAAAAACAGACAAACAAAAAACTCCAGTCCCTCCAAAATCAAATCTTATTTAAATGTTACCACAATCTTATGCAGATTAAAAAAAATAATTCTTTCAACAAATGTTTATTATTTATGCTAGAATCATTTCCAAGAAATAGAATGATGAGCAAGACATGTTTTTTTAATTATTTATTTATTTGCTTTTAGTTTACAACATTCAGTTCCACAATCCCTTGAGTTTCAAATTTTCTCCCCCTTTCTCTCCTCCCCCCACCATGGCAGCATGCAATCAAATATAGGATCTACAAATACCTTCACATTAAACATTGCTCAGGTTGTAAAGGATTATAACTAATGGAATGAAGAATAGGAAAGAAGAAACAAAACAAAACAAGGAAAAGAGAGAGCAAGTAGTTTGCTTCAATCAGCATTCAGACTCTGTAGTTCTTTCTCTGGATGTGGATATCTCTTTCTTTCATGAGGCTTTTGGAGTTGTAAGACATCATTTTTTAGCCTCAGTAACTTGTTTTAAGGTTTCTCTATAGCCACTTGTAAACTTTTATCGACTCCTTTCTTAGTTGAATCCCAGGACTGCCCTCCCTGTATTCTGGGCCCATTTCCCCCTGTTATTCAGACAAAAGGGCATTGGTGCCAGGCAAGAAGCAGGCTGATTATACGTTTTTCTGATTTTGCATGAGAGAATATGATAGATTGTGTGATAATCCAAAGCTTCAAGGCAGCTAGGTGACTAAGTGGATAGAGTGCTGGGTCTAGAGTCAGGAAGACCTGAGTTCAAATATGACCTCAGACACTTACTAGCTATGTAACCCCGGGCAAGTCACTTGACCTCTGTTCGTCTTACTCCACTGGAGAAGGAAATGGCAAACCACTCCAGTATCTTTGCCAAGAAAGTTCCATGGACAGTATGATTCATAGGGTCACACAAAGTTGGACAACAACCAGAGTTTCATGGTTATATTATTTGGATAGTGTGGTAACTCCTTTCAGTAATGCAGACTACAACTTATCAATAATGTAATAAATCTTATTTGAATCATAGAGAGGTTATGACTTACTAATGATCATATAAGTAGTGTCAGAAATGGGCTTTGAACCAGGGTTGCTTAGGACTTTAGAACCAAAACTGCAGGGGACATGAGAAGCCATTTAATTCAAGTTCTTCATTTTTACAGATGAGGAAACTGAGGACCAAAGAAGATAAATACTTGACCAAGGGCATGTAGGCAGTAAATGACGGAATTTAAAACCATGTCTTCTGACTGTAGAGTCAGTGCATTTTATATTGTTCTATGATGTCTCTCTATGGTACATGGTACTCCTAACACACCGTGAACTATACCACATTGTGACAACATTTAAGATTTGTTTTCTTCATATAATAGAAGGAAAAAAAATGTATATTGATACCAGGTATAAAGGGAATTGAGATGATTGCTGTCTAGCCTATCCTTGCCATTTCTACCTTCTTATTAGGAAAATTAAAATTATTTGTTGTGCTTTATTAATTTGGTCAGTCTAATCAACACAACCAAAACTACATTATTATAACAGGAGCACAGAGATTCACAGCAAAGACACCCTTAACTGTAGTTGTTTTAAAGTACTCCCCATCACACACCCTCCTAAAAGACAAAGAAACAAAACTAAACATAACTAAATCCAAGGGGAAAAGATAGATGACTTTCTGAGTAACTAAGTGTTCATAAATTGCTTCTGATGATTATCTATACATATCAGTGTAAGATTTTAGACTAATTACATAGTCATCAAAGTTCTTGGTGTCCTGTTTTGAATCTTAAATATATCTTCTTTGGAGATTTGATATTCTATAAGATAGCTGATAAAGTATTGCCTATAAAACAGAGGGTAACTCCATTAACACATGAATTATACAAAAAAACACACTTGGGTACAATAAATGCTATGCTAATTGTAGAAATGATGTATATCCTAGAGGTTTCTAATTATTTTCTCTTTACATGTTCTAAATATTTGTCTTATCATCATCTACTTACGTAGCATTTGTGACTGCTTCAGTGTACACTGACAAATGTGTTTTATATTTACACATATGTGTACATGTGTATGTAAGCATATATACGTGTATGTGAGTATTGTATGTGTATGTAAATATGTATGGTTGTATATATGTATATGGACTGAATTTGACACCTCTGGCAATGATTTCATGAATATAGGAGCTTTGGGGAAAGAAGTTCCCTCTACCTCCTTCCCACTACTACTCAATAATTATTATTCATTGTATATAGTCTGCCTGGGGCAGTGAGAGTTGAGTTTAAGCAATATTTCCACTGGGCAGCTAAAAGGCTCAGTGAATAGATCACTGGGCTTGGAAGATCTGAGTTCAAATGTGACCTCAGACAATTATTAGCTTTGTGAGCCTGGGCAAGTCACTTAACCTCTGTTTGCCTTAATCCACTTGAGAAGGAAATAGTAAACCACTCCAGTATCTTTGCCAAGAAAACCCCATGGACGGTGTGGCCCATGGGGTCATGAAGAGTAGAGCATGACTAAATAACTCAACAACAGCAGCAACAACAATAACAACATTTCCAGGGTTACATAGCTGGGAGGTATCAGAGGCAATACTCAAATCCAGGTCTTCCTGGCTTAAACCATTCTCCCCGCTGTCTTTCAGGAAGATAAGTTGAGCTCTCAGAGTTTCAACATTGAAAGGGACCTCAATGGTCATGTATTCCAACACACACTTGAATATATATGTTTGTATCTTTCTAACCCTAGAGCACACAAAGCATTGATGATGAGAGTAATTCTATGTTTGTCATCTGAGAATCTTAGTTTTCTTGACAGAGACTAATTTATTTCCCCATCACCTGTCTGAGGCAAGTTCTCCTAGTAATTTTATGAAAAGCCTGAATACAAGAGATACTGCTGGTGAACTGAATAGTGTTGTGAATAATCGGCAGTGCCTGGCACACACTGCACAAGACCAAATGCGCACATTAAGACTTCAGAATTGGGAATTGGGAGTGATTATGTGTGTTACAAGGGCCAAGCAAACTAGGGTTTGGTTTGTTGTTGTTTTTTAAATGTGGAACTCTGATGGAAGAAATAGCCAGTTAGGCTAGCTGACCTCAGTTCTCGAGGCTGCACTCCCTGGAACATTTCTATTCATTGCTTAGATCTCACCAATCATTCTTTCCTTTGCTGCTGTTAGCTCTTGAACTCTTTGGTTCCTTCCACATCTCTTTTGGGGCACTTTTCAAAATTCACACCATTTAAAAGTAAAAGCTTTAACCACCCTTTAAACTAAGACTCCTTTTTTCCTGTCACTAAGACTTCTCCCTTTGATAACTTCAAATGCTTTTTCATTCTCGCCCCCCACCCCCAACCGAGTACTTAATGCTCACCAGCGGCTCCGCTTTTCGATCAAACCTAGTTATAATAAACTTTATGTTTATCTCCTTTTTGTCAGTTTTAACTGGGTGTTTCTTTCTGCTATGCCACTATAAACAAGGCTATTTGAATAATATTGTTTTAGATTTTGTTTTTTCTTCAGAAACCCCGTTGGTTTTTTTATGTTTCCTCTCAGCATTAGCAGATCTGAACAGCTGAGAGTGTTACCCTCTTTCCTCAGACTACACTGATGGAAATAAGGAAGAGGCATTGGGCTTTTGTATTTGGTAACCTTGAAGTTGTTAGAGTACTTTCACCTAGAAGGATGGGCAAGTCAGTGTTTTCCAGTGGCTTTGGGAGGAAAGGGAGAGGCAGGGAGTGAGAAGGCTTTAGACATTAAATAGGATGGTAGACTTGAGATCTACAAGATTCAAATTGAAATGAAATGAAGAAAAATGTGGAGGGGAAAGAAGTGTGTGTGAGCAAACAGAATAGTGGTAAGTTTAAAATACCCATAAAATAACAATACTTTGGTAGAAGCTCCTTATTTTTCTTGTGGCACAGATACATAATATATATGATGTATGTATAGATATACATACATATATATGAGTATAATACATATTGCTGCATATATGCAAAGACAGAGAGAGAGTCACAGAGAGATTTGGATGGATCTGTGGTTTTACTAGTATCAGTACCTTCTCTATCAATGGAGATAGACAACCACTATGTAATTTATAGTTTTTTATTAATATATATGCACATACATACATATAAATATACATAGAAATGTGTTATATATAATATAATACATATAATACACAATTAAGATTATTTTAGATGTCTATATGTAAAATATATTATCTATATGGATTATAATGAATATTTTGCATAACATTTTGTGGTACATATATATAATATACATTTAGATATGTATCTAAATAGCTTATAATGGATATTTTATGTCATAAATATATTTTGAATATATCCATATATATGCTATATACCTATATAGATTATAATTGATATTATTCACCATGACCTGTATATTATGCATATATTTTTCTCTTGTTTTCTCTCATTTTCTTTTGTTTTTCTTTCTTTTTCTATATGTACATATGCATACATATATGTAAAATATTGAGATATTTTTTATCCTAAATGATCCAAGATTTCATCACATATCCTATCTAAGTTGATCTAAGACTAATTTTTGTTTATGTATGTAACTTTTTTCTAAAATATATTCTTTCTGAGGAATACTGGTTTGGTTATTTATAAGAAATCACAGTTCTGGGTCCATCTACTACATGTATGTTTATTACACACATACACATACACATGCATTATGCATATTCTCTAAATTTTTATATGCTGGAAGATCCCAGATTTTCTTACATGCTCTACATAAACTGATTTTAGAATTATCTTTATATATGTACATAACTTCTCACTGAAATATAGTCATCTCTCTTCCCCTGCCTCCAATCCCCAGGAAGACTTGGAAAGCTATTTACAAGGACCTCTACTATAGTAGTAAAAGATGAACAAAAAGGAAGATCACTGAATCTGACTGAAATGATAAAAAAAAACCCCAGCCCTGCAAAGTAGCCCAAATATAGAATATCAAAGACTTTTGTTATTTCTTAGAAGAACTGAGACTTTGGTCCTGCTTTTCACTAAAAACATAAAATGAGGCCTCTTGGGCTAAGACCTGTCTTTTTTTATCAATGCTTGCTGTTATTGGACATATCACCATTACATGACAATTGTAAAAGTTTTGCAAATAGGCAAAACATCCTTTAGCCCACTATTTCTTCTAGGTTGGATAAGTAGATTCTTTAGAAATATCACGAGCCTTTGAATATGAAGTGGATGCCAATATACCTCCTTGTGACAAGCTTCATTCATACATGTCTGGATTTGAGTTGTTTGTTTTTGAGGAGAGCTAAATCTTATGAAAACATTGCCTATTAAATCTTGTTTTCTTAGGGGCAAGGCCATACTACCAAAATGGAGAATTAAGGAAATTATCGAGAAAAGTTTTGAATATCTAGGAAACTCTGACCAAAATTATAGTACCACAAACACTTTCACTTCAGAGACTGAGGAAAGCAAATTTGGGGTCACATCTTGAATTCTGAGGTCTCTAATTGCTCTATGGCTTTGCAAAATTTCCCATCCTTTTCCAGTCCCCATGCAATAGCACATTGCTTCTGTACTCTCAGAGTCTACAATGTTTTATACAATTTTTCATAAAAGCTCAGAGATGTAGTGGAGAGAAAACTGGTTTTGAATTTGAACAGATCTCAGTTCAAATCATACCTCTGATATACATACTGGGCAGGTCACTTAACCTCTCATTGCCCCTGGCAACTCCCTAAGACCATAAGTTGCAGGATGAGAGCCAACTTTCATTGGTAGAGAGTTCCTAATTCCTGTGAAAACACAGGTCAAGGCCAAAGAAAAATGCCTGTAATACCTAGTTTTAAGGACCCTTGCAAAAGTGACAGAAAATTAAGTCAAGTCAATAAACATTTGTTAAGCATGTAGTATATACTAGGCTTCATTTTTATTCTTGGCTCTGCCACTGTGTGACCTTGAATGAGTCACTTACATTTTCTAGGTGTCAGCCCTGTCATTTGTGAAATGAGAGTGTCATACTATATGATCTTTAAAGTCCTTTCCTCTAAGAGTCTATGATTCTATTTCTTATTTTAAGAGAATGAGTGGGTGGATTACTATTAAAGAAAGAACCCCTGTCAGAATAATTCATGTTTAGATATCTACAAGTAATAGGAAAAGAGGCAGTCTTTCTGATTTCTCAAAAAAAAAAATGATTAAGAAAAGAGGGTCTGAGCAGATTTCCAAGGGTATAGTCATTTATTCCTTGATTACATCTCTACCAGATATGTCTGTCTGATTTCATATCTATTGTCATGGGGGATAAGGAAGAACTAGTTAATAGTTAAGGATTGTGGGACCATGGTAAGGAGCAAAGAACATGAATTGCTTTGTGTGATAGACCTGACAGTTGAGGGGCCTGTTGCTTTTTTTTTTTTTTTTGCCTTTTGGAGGGCAATTTGGGGTTAAGTAACTTGCCCAAGGTTACATGGCTAGTATTTTTGTGTGGGTGTTCAGTGTCTCAGGCTGGAACTGAACTCGGGTCCTCCTGACTTCAGGGCCAGGGCCACGTAGCTGCCCCAGCCCTGTTGCTTTTTTACCTATAAAAGTTCAATTCCTTGTATGCCATGACAAGGTATCCAGGGAGAAGAATGTGTCTTATCTTGGGACTCTAGGGACAGTATAGTATAGGACATGCCAAGAAAAGACACACATCTCTTACCCTGGAAAACCTGTCGTGATATAGAGGCAACTGAGGTTTTATAGTTAATTACTTTAGAAGTTCAAGGTTGAAGTCAAAGGCATATTCAGTCTGACTTTCAAATATTCTTACTGTCACAGGCTTATTTTAATTCTAGCTCACTGGATCCCTTGTGGTAATTGATCTTCTTTCTTTTCAAATCCTCCCTCTTTTCCATAAATCTGTTCTCTCTACAGGTCACTGAAAGGTACAGCCTTAGAGTGTTCCATCTGGACCATCTTTATGTGATCTCACCCGGAAGCCAGCTCTTATCTCAGGGCTATTGACTAGTTGTTGGCTAAAGAGGAATGGACTAAAGCTTAATTTCCTCTACCCCTTGTCAGCATATCCATACCAGTGGAGCTAAATAAGAGAACCCTGCTTTCTATAGTACCCAGGCAACCTCACACAACTTCTGCAGCAGACCAATGATAGCCATTCTTGGGTGGTACCAGAAATCATCTGAGTTATGATACCAAGAATAGGGAATAGGCTTACTAGATATTGTTATTGTTGTTTGCCCTTCATTTTTGAAGAAGACCAATAACACCACAATGTTGAAGTCAGGGCATGGTGTGTTTGCTTGTGGCTGATCAGTCCAATATGAGTTCAAAAGACATTATCCCAGGCTGGGGATAGGTGGTCCATTAGATCGGGAGTGACTCTGGATTTGCATAGCTCATGTTTCCTTTGTGCTTCTATAATTCTGCTTTGCTCCTAAAGTACAGCACCTTCTTTGATGTGAGCACACCATGCTGGGTAGACAAGTGCTAGCATTTCCTATGTCTCATAGTCAATATTAAAGTTCTTCAGAAATCCCTTGAAAATGTCCTAATATAGCTTTTTCTGACCACCATGCAAGTGCTTATCTTGTGTGAGTTCTCTGCACAATAGTCTTTTGGGTAAGCATGCATTTGGCATACAAACTTATGTGGCCAGCCCATTAGAACTGCACTCTGCAATAGTTTGAATGCTTGGCAGTTCAGCTCTAGAAAGGACCTGTATTCAATACCTTATCTTTCCAGGTAATTTTTAGGATTTCCCTGAGTTGTTCATTCCTCATTTTCAAAGAGGACCAATGATATCACAGGGTAATGTCTTGACTTGCACACGAACTGGACTTAAGTGAGGCAGAATTGCACAGTTATCAGTCTCGTTCTGTTTCAGAGTCAACAAAGTCCAGTGACAAGACAAAAGTCAAGATCACTGGTGATGGTCCTGGGTGCAGGGGGTGACTTTTGCATCTTTGATGTCTGACCAAGATAAATGACTCTTTTAGCCATCTTCATGGACGTCAGAACAAATCGTTCTTATCTCCCCATTTCCCTGGGGGAAGTCTTCATATGCTTGAGGCAGACATCCCTCTGACTCTCTGATGGATTTGAGGCTTGTTGGTTACCCTCAACTTGATTTAGCTCCAAGAAGCAATTAGCACGTGTAGCAGTCACTCTCAGGTAAAACCGTCTCAGCAGACGGCTAAACCAGGCTGGTCTTCCTGAGACAATTCAAGTGCAAGCAGCTCAGTTTTCTTGCATGGAGCTGATGGACTGTACAGGTTTAACAGGTAAAGAACAGTGTAGTCAGCACAATAGATCAGTAGATCTTCAGTCTGGTATGCAGTCTGATAACTTCCCCCTCCCACATTTTCTTTCTGAGCCTTCCAAATACTATATTAGCTCTGGCAATACATTCATCAACCTCATCATCTATGTGGATAGCCCTGGAGTGTAATTGTCAAGGTAAATGAACTTATCCACAGAATTCAAAATTTCTCCATTTACTGTAACCTATGGTTCCATGTATGGATGGTGCAATGCTGGCTGATGGCTGTTTTCTTAGTGTTGATTATCAGGCCAAAATTAGCACAGGCAACAGAGATTTGATCCATACTCTGTCGCATCTCAGCCTTTTCAAGTTAAAATAATTTACTTCAATGTGGAAGCTGATCTTGATGCTGTTTTTGTCCTCTTTGAAGGTGTCTGACAACATCATGGAAAACATCATTCTGAAGAGCATGGGAGCAAGCACATGACCCTACTTCACTCTCCTCCATTGGTGACTGGGAAAGCATGAGAACATTGTCCTTCATCCAAAACCCATTCAAGCATGCCATCCCATGAAACTAGTGTACAAAAATGACAAACTTCTTGGGGCAACCCAATTTCATCACACTCTTCCACAGGCCCTCATTACTGAGGGAATTAAAGACCCTGGTCAAGTCAACATATATTGTGTAAAAATCTCTATCCTTCTTCTGGCATTTCTCCTGGAGTTGTCAGGTAGCAAACACCATGTCAACTATTCCTTAGCCCTTTCTAAAGCCTCACTGATTCTGGAACAGGTGACTATCTTCCAGATGATTAATCACTCGATTAAGGAGGACTCTGGCAAGATACTGCAGGCACAAAGGCATCAATAAGAGGAAGCAAATTGGTTGGCTCCCTTCATTCCAAAGACCTAACAGCTCTCAAACGGTCACTGGGCTTCTCAATAATGCAGAAATTGGCTCTGTGTAGGGCAAAATGATGAAATGCTTTGCAAAGGCCTGTAGGTAGCTCTGACCCAAACAAAGCTGTGCTTATTGTTGTCCAGCCTGCTGGAGAGAACAGTATTTGTTTATGATAGTCTGTGATAACAGTGTCTGAGAACCAGATCTGTTGTGTCCAATCTAAACATTTGCCGATATCATTGCAGGTACAGATGTTTATGCTAATAGATTTAAGCTTCATACAGAGCCCAGGTAAATAGCATGAGAGAGAGTGCTATATTTTTCATCTTTTAACTCTTGAGTTCCATTGCAGCCTTACATTCTGATTGTTTTAGGCAAATTTATCCTCTAATAATGAAGTAACACTCTAGCATGGTGAAACAGTGTTGAATGCCTGCTGAATACATTATACATACTTAATACACATAAACATACATACAGACATATATGCATATGTAAACATTCTATTGTGAAGGAAAAATTGTCTCAGAAGAAACAAGAACAGACTCTTGAAATTATATATATTTTGTTGTTTGGTCATTTTTAAGGCATCTTCTTGACCCTATTTGGGGTTTTCTTGGCAAGATATAGGGTGGTTTGCCATTTCCTTCTCCAGCTCATTTTATAGATGTGGAAACTGAGGCAAACAGGTTGAAGTGACTTGTCTAGGGTCACACAGCTGGTAAGTATCTGAGGTCAGATTTGAATTCAAGATGAGGCTTTCTGACTCCAGGCCTGGTACTCTATCTATTGTGCCACCTACATGAAATGTTATATATATCTACATATGTAGATATATAGATACAGATATAGAAATAGATATACATGTATGTGTGTATATGAATATATACATATACGTGTAGGTATATATGTGTGTATATATTATATATGTGTCTGTGGATATAGTATATATGTGTGTATGTGTATATCATTATGTAATAGAATCAACTCCCAATTATTCATAGACTATAGAAAATTCCTCCCCTTTGTTTCTTTTCTCTTCTTCTTGGGGGTATACAATGGCTTGCCAAAACCCTAAATATGATGGGATAAAGAACGGCAAAAAGAGACATGATTGCTAGTGGACATACATTAATGTGTTAAAAAAAAAAAGATTTAGTGGGAAAGAGATATATTTCTTTAGGGAAAATTATATTTTGTCAATTTTAGCAAATTCATTTTGTAGACTTGATTCTGGCAGCCAGAATGTATAGTGGAAAGATGGGTCTGGAGTTGGGAAGAACTGAGATCATACCAGGCTCAGTCACTTACTAGCTGTGTGATCCTGGGCAAAAAATCCCTATCTGTCTTAGGTTTCTCAAATGTGGATAATACTAACACCTACCTCACAGGGTTGCTATGATGATCAACTGAGGTCATATTTGTAAAGCACTTAGCAGAGTGCCTAGAACTAAATATTATCTATAAAAATATAAGTGAAAAGAACAACAAAATAATAGAAATGGAATGCTATGAAATTATAATAACCAAGCCTAGTCCCAAGGAGGAGTGATGAGAAGATACCCTCTTCTGCCAACCTTTGCAGAGGTAGAGGACTGTGATTTTGGAACACTGTCTATACTTGCCAGAATTTTTTACACATTGCTCTAGTTTGTAGAACTGTGTTTTCCTCCCCTTTTAATTTTATTTTTAAAGGAATGACTCCTTCGGAGAGAGAGGGGAATTACATTAGGAAAAGCAAGTGATATAAAGACAAAATATATTCATAGAAATAAAAAAATCAGATAAAAGTACAATAACTTATTTAAAGTATCTGATCATTTGTCATGGGGAAAAAGGACAATGCAGGAAAAAGGACAATGCATGTTTAGTTTGGTCTCAGAGAGAAGAATTAGAAGACATGAATGTAATTCACCCAAAACCAAACCAAAACAAAACCCAAATCTGATGTAAGCATAAACCCTCTTGCAGGGACATTCCTATGGAGAGTTGCTAGGGCAAGAGGACATTTGTATATAGTCATATATACATTTTAGGGAAGCTAGGTGGCATGGTGGATAGAGTACTGGACCAGGAGTCAGGAAGACTTATCTTCCTGAATTCAAATCTGACACTTAAAAGTTATGCGATCCTCATCAAGTCACTTAACCCTGTTTGCCTCAATTCCCCATCTGTAAAATGAACTGGAGAAGAAAATGGCAAACCAATTCAGTACCTCTGCCAAGAAAACACCAAATGAGGTCAGAAATGACTGAAACAATTGAACAACTAATATATATGTTTTACCCCAAGTTCTCTAAATTTCTGGAGACTTTTGACCTTGGCAGAATATCCTTCCATTGAGAAACCATGTGTACAAACTGTAAAGAAGCCATGCAAAAATTTGTGTGAGATGTAATCCCTCCTGTTATCCCTCTTTCAGGCTGTCTGGCTACTCCAAACTCTGTCAAGCCAGTAAAGAACTAGGCACTGTCTCTGCAACACATGGAGAAAGAAGGAACAGCTGAGCTCTTATGGCATGGTAGAATATTTATGAAAGCAGAGAAAGAGAAATAAGAGAAGATAGATCATCAGGGCAGGATGGGGCAAATAGAATGGAGGAAGGAGCAAATCAGCATTTACAAAGGTCTATGAGAACACTGGAGTTCAATTGACAGCACCCTTCACCCCCTATTCCCTGGAACAGGAAATTGCCTTCTGCTTACTTGTCCAAAACTGAGTTCCTGTTTCCTCTGACTTCTCCAAGTGGTAATAGAGTGGAATGGTTAGGTTAAGGAAAAGGTTCAATTCCCCAGCTACATCTATCACCCACTCCAAGTAGAAGCTAGCTCCTTTAGTAGTACAAGCACTATTTATTGTCTATTTATAGAGATTATAAGGACCATTAGAGGATTGATAGCTGGGAGGAAGCTTAGAGATCATTCAGTCCAGCCCTCTTAATTACAGAAACAGAAACTGATTCATAGAATGGAGAAGAGACTTTTTCAAAGTGGAATCAAGATTCAAATCCTGATCTTCTGACTCCAATTTCATCACTTTTTCTTAGACATCATACACTATGATTCTATTATCTATATTTATGGAGAACCTTCTAGTTCTTCCCCCCTCTTCTCTCATTTCAACCACACATTTAGTACCTTATTATATATGTTTTATTCTTGAATTATGTGTCCTAAACAATTTGATGTGCTATTATGTGTGACCTGGTTCACTAAATGTTCCATGCTGTATCTGCCTTGTCTCCTCAACTTGATTTAAAGCTCCTTGTGCCTAGGATTGTCTTCTATTTCTTTTATAAGAAATTATAAAATTATACTATCTCAAGTGACATGATAAATGTAAAGGACTTTGCATACTGCTTTTCATTATAATTATTTATTATTATATGTACCTATTAATTGCTAAGCTCAATTTTGTTGATTCATCTACTCAGGCAGTTAAATAATAGGAGTTTAAAGAGTTTTGTTGGCTACAAAGAGGAATATTTTAATGATAAAGTTTTTGAAATACTAGTAAAGTCTAGCAAAGAAAGTTGTTTAATCACAATGTCCAGTGATTTAAAAAAAAACATAATTTGTAACCATATATCTTGAATGTGTTAGACATTTATCTGCCTGGAGGTAGGCAACTGGACCAGAAGGATGACTATTTGAATTTATATAAAGTTCTAAAATTCTGTAATTTGGGGAGACAGCATGGCATAGTTCTAAGAGCACTGAATTCAGAAGAGCCAGAAAACTTGAATAAAAATCCTTGCTTAGCCATTTACTTGCAAATGTAAGGCTCATTGGTAAAATGGAGACACTAATTTTTATATTGTCTTTCTCAAAGGTATATTGTGAGGTAAGTGCTTTGCATACTACAAAATGTTATGGACATTATTTATTTTTATCATTGTCTTTGATGGAGTTTAGATAAAAAATGAGCCTAGGACAAGTCACTATTCTGTTCTTTTATAGAAAATGTTTTTCTGGGCTATTAAAAAGGAGGAGAAAATAGCTACTTTTTCCAGTTGATTAAAAGTATTAGGATGTAAACTCATTGAGCATCCTTTGTGCAATTCCAGGGGCAGACAGGATGATGAGAATATATACCTCATGTTGTTCCCACATGATTTTTATTTCTTTTACTAGCGCTTAACATTTTAAAAATGTCTCCTTGTAACTTGGAGGTTATGATTATCTGGTATTGAAACAATTATTAAAAACATTCTTAAATTTTTATAGATCAATATCATTTAAGGGAGGTTGTGGGTTTGATCTGTGGTAATTTATTGGCTTGAATACAGTTTATTGGTTGTGCTCTCAAGGATTTTTTGAGGTCTGTAGTTGCAGTATGGGAGTTTGCTCCTTAAGGATAACTGGGTCACCTGTTTCTGGGTGATAATTTAATTTTTAATTGACATCATAAACCCCTTTGTTTCCATAACCAAATTGCCTATTTGTTTGATGCTTCCTTTTTCATATTTCTGTCAGCTGAGTTTATATGAATATCACCCATGGAAGGCCTTTTGAATCCCCTCTTGGATTTTAGTGATTTCATGGGTTCCATTTGAAGATAGTTTCATTAGACAAACTTAACAGCATGTACCTACTACATATTTATTACTTTACTACTACCACTTTACTACTCATTATTTTACTACTACTCATTAAAGTGGTTTGCTCATTCCCAAAATATTTCTATAGCATTTTGAATGGTTTATCATGTTGGAAAATGTACTTGCCTTCTCATTTATTGGGAATGAATGTGACTATAGTCAAGGCAAATTATGAAAGACAAGCCAAGAAACTGCTAGAATTAATGAAAAAAAGAATATAAGAAATATATGAGAATACATATAGATATATGAAAAAATATAAGGAAAAGAATATAATCATTTATTAATTTTATACACACACACACTCCCTTTACAGTGATTAATTAGTAAAATGCTTCAGTTCTATTCCTTTTTTAACTTGAAAGTCACATACTGTCCAATTCAGGAGAGGTGACTGATAGTGGATCTCAAATCCTAGGTGGAATCATGAATGGACATATATGTCTCTCATAAAAATGCCACATTTTATATTAGTATTTCTTGACAACATTGTATTGGTAATGTGTTTTGAGTAGAAAAAAGGTTTTTTTATGGACATCAAATACTCTAGTGTCTGCAACTATAGTCACATTTATTTTGTAGATTTATAGTATGGCCGCAAGCCATGAGTGCAGAACTTAGTTAAAAGTTTTGCAGTAATCAAGAATGGCAGCATAAACCTTATAGTGCTTTCAGATAACCTTGTTCCATAATTGCCACTTTAATAGTTTTCTCTGTATACCCTCAAGCTCTTTTTGGCATACTCTTTTTGCTCATTTGCCAATATGCTGTTTTCTTGTGTGTATAGAATTTTTTTGTCAGTGATACATGTTATGAATGCTTTTAATAAATTATGTAATCACTTATTGGCCTATATTTGGATGCGTCATTGGTATCTTTTGGTAGTCCTTCTGTTTAGAAAGGTGGGATTGGGCTTAAGTCTGTGAGCAAATTAGAAGAGTCCTTTACTAGTAGTTTATACCTCACTCTAAAACAGCAGTGTCAAACATGTCAAATTCAGACAGAAACAGGGTTCACTAATCTGTACATAAGGATTCCTGTGGCTGCATATTGACTTATTTTTCAAATGTATTATTGTATTTATGTTTTATTTATTTATTATTATTGTATATTTATTTTGTTAATATTTTCCAACTATTTAATCTGGTTCTGTAGGCACTAGGAAGTATTGCAGGTTCATGTCTGTCATGTCTGCTGTAAATCATTTGAGCCAATAATCATGACATCTTAACCAGTCCCACTGCTTTCCACTGTTGTCAAGTTGAGTTTCAGTCATGTCTCTTGACCTAACTGTTCCATCATTCATTAATGATGTACAAGATCTTTTGAAAAATGTGTTGTAATTCTCATTTTCATTGTGTTTTTCTTCTTGTGACCATAATTTTACCATATCTCCTTTCTTCAGTAGTTTTTTTATTTGCCTGAAATTTTGCTTGTCAAATCTCTGCATTAAGTCTTTTGATTGATGTTCATTTTGTTGTTGTTTAAGCTGCTTTGATTCCTTTATCACTCTAATGTTTTGACTTTTAATTTCAATTGCTGATTATGAGAATCTAGACTTTCAGATATACAGTGGATAGAGTGTTAGACCTAGAGGTGGAAGATCTGAGTTAAAATCTAGCCTCAGATAAATTTACTCACTGGGTAACCCAGGGCAAGGCACTTAACCTCTGTTTACCTCAGTTTATTTCTCCATCCTAGGGTTATCATGAGAAACAAATAAGATAATAATTAGAAAGTACCTAGCTTGGTATTTAGCACATAGTAAGTGCTATATAAATGTTAGTTATCATTATTATGTTATTGTTTCATAAGTTCTTCCTTTCTGTTTCCTTGAATTAAGCTATATAGAATTCACATTTTATGCTGCATACTCCTGTTATAGATATTGACATAATCTTCCAGTTTTTTTCCAGTTATCTTCAATGACTATAAGACTTCTATTATGATAGAGTTTGGGTATCTTTAATATTGCTTAAAAGTTTCAGCTTTCTCAACTTTTACAAAACCCACTACATGTGCTGTTCTGAGTACTTTCTGAAATATTTTTATTCTCTCCATCCCTCAACCTAATCATTATTGCCATTAATAAATTCTATCATATTTTGAATAGATTTAATTTGAATTTTGAAAAAGCTTGCATTTTAAGAAGGAAATTAATACTTTTAAATGCTAATACTTCTCAATGTATGAAGCAAGCTAAAAGTAATATTTTCATATTAAAATATGTCTGGAATGTTTATTTCTGAATTTTCTAAATTTTTTTTTCTAATTGTGTTATTAGGCAGCTTGTATTATACAGCTATGAACTACCCTCTTAAGCAAAACTAATATATGATAATCTTGCACAAAGTGAAAATTTGATGGTAACAATTTTTTTTAAACAAAAGTATTCTTTTCTTTTAAAAAATCACTATATGATCCTTTGAAATATTGAAATTGAGTAGCATATTTAAAAATATTTCTTCACTCTCCAAAACTAGATTTACACACAACTTTCTAGGAAAACATATACCTCTATTCCAGAGAAACAGATATACGCGTGCGTTTTTAAGGGAAGCAGTGGGAATTAGACTCAGGTTTAGAAAGATCTGGGTTCCATTCCTAACTGAAACATGCAATGCTCCTTGTGGTTGGAGATTTTGTCTTGCTTGTTTTTGCATCCTGGGCACTTAGTACATTGCCTGGCATACAGTGAGTGCTTAATAAAGGCTTGATGACTCGACTTGTGTGCCTGAACACATTACATTCTCAAGTTAGTGCTCGGTCAATACACCTAAGTTTATATAAGGTAGGCAATAGATATCAACCATCTGTAGTTGCACCCTCTACAGGTAGTCAGGGATATAATGGGAAAGGAAAGTGCTTTAATTCTCTCATATGGATATGGCACTGTATCTATGTGTGATGTATAAGTGTATACATTCATTTATATAGGAATATAGGCACTCATGATGTAGGCACATAGGTAGAGCTGTATAGTAACTATATAGTAAATACTATAAGTATAAGCTTTTGGAAACACTCAAATACATATTATAAAACTAAACCAAATTCTTTTGTTACATGTCAAAGAATAACTTGTCATCCCACATCATTGTGGCAACTACCTGCAAATTTTCTTTTTAAATTTTTTTTTTTTGCAAATTTCCTAAAAAGCTTCCATCCTTAAGATGAACAACACAGGTAACTAGGTTCATTTATTTTAATGTGATTCAATTAAATTGTGCTAGGTGTGATGCTATCACTGTGCTAGGTGATGAGAGAGAAAGAGAGGAGAAAGGAGAAGGGAAAGAAGAGAGAGAAGAGGAAGGGGAGAGGGGTCCTAGCCCTTAAGGGATTTTCATTCTTCTATGGAGGGAAACTATGTGTAAACAGAGAAGTAAGATCAAGATCATTCTTGTGATGATGGGGAACGCTATCCAGGCAGCAATAGCAAAGGCTTTTTTTGGAGATGACAGCTGAGCTGATCCTTGAAAGAAGCTAAGGATTCTCAGGGTGGAGGTGAGAAGGGAATATATTCCAGGCATGAGAGAGGTAGATTCGGTGAACTGTGGATTTGGGGAAACAATAGGTAAAATGATTTGACAGTTACTCTGAGTATGTAAAAGGCCATAATGAGGAATAAGCCCTGAAAAGTAGCCTCAAGTCAAATTATAAAGGACTCTTAGCTGTAAACAGAGGAGTTTGGATTGGTTTTTTTCCCCTAGAAGAAGCCCCTGAAGATTTTGGAGTAGAGGAGTGAACTAACCAGATTAATGCTTTAGAAAGATTATTTGGTAGCTATGGGAAGGATGGATTGGAGAGATGAAGTTATGTTTATGCCCTTCCTGTAGCAAGGACCTAATAAATGGTTGAATTAATTTAAAAAAAACTTTTAATTTTGCTTGCAGAGGACTCTGTCTCTCTTAATGCTTAGTATATAATCTCCTAAAATGCATACTCATAATTTATAAATGTTTACTGACTGTTGTTCCCAAAAGGAAGGAGGTTTCAGAATAGCCACATAAATTGGAGGGGTGGGAGTTGGGGGAAGGGAGGAAAAAGAAGAGAGAAGGAAGAGAAATGCAAATTCTGATCAACCCTGTAATGAAAAACCTTCTTATTAAACTCTGCTTTATCTGGGAGCAGTCCTCCTTTTCGGAACACATCCAAGCAGAGATAAAGGCATCTTCCCATACTCATTAAATTGGGCCTGGTTTGATGCAATCAGCCTTGTATAATTTGCATATGGATCAGTTTAATCTAGTTCATCCTGTCTTGCACCTATTGTTAATCATGCCTAGGCATTCTCTCTCACCCCCACCCCCTGCACCTAACCCTTTGATTCAAGTAGATAAATGAATAGGCATAAGGACATCAACATCTTTTTGAGTGATATCAGCTTTGTGGTGCAGAATATCCCATGGTTAGCTGATTATGTCTTGGTTGGCATTCCATATGTTCTTGATCATATCTGTCTTTGTGGATTTTGTGGGGGTGGGGGAGAGGAGAGAAATGCACATAGGCAAAAGCAGATAGCAAATGATTATTAGCACATGCTATAGACCCAAATTTAAGTTGTTAGCCATAAGTTAAATCAGATGTGTGGCCTTGGATTATTTAATAAAAAAGACCAACCTTTGACAAGATTTCTTGGGGATGGCACATAAGATGTGTGTATATGTGTATATATATGAATTCATAAATGTGCACACATATATTCTGGTGTGTTATTCCTTGATTGTTACATAATATGAAATATGAAGGTATTGCATTGCTATGTACCTATTTCCAAATAAGGTCAAAAGATTTCTTCAGATTGATTAGTGTTAAGTCCCTGCCTCGTAGCATAAAAAATTTATATACATACACATATGCACACACATATGTATATACAATTTTCCAGTATATTTTGATATAGAAGGGGAAAGAGAAGCCTCCTACTTCTTAATAATAACAATAGTAGTAGCTGGTATTTATCTAGTGCTTTAAGGTTTTCAAACATATATAGACAATTCTTGCTTTACGTAAATTTGCCTTATGCAAATTTGACTTTACATAAAGAATTCTGAAAGAAATCTTCATTCCAAAAAAAACCCAATCTGTTATCTTTACTGTACAATACTGTGCTCTTTCTTTCTCTTCATTCCTGCCCTTCTACTTGGCATTCCCTCCCCATCCCCACAGCATCCCTCCAAAAAACAAAACAAAACAAAAAAACACCTCCAAGTGAAAGCAGAATGAATGCAGGCAGAGACCACCACCTTTGTTGCAGCATTGGCTTGAGATCTGTGGCACCAAGACAGGAGACCTTTGCCTACTCATCTAGTTCACTCACCCCTGTGTCTGACCCCTGTGTGTCTGTCTTCTCTTTGTCTAGACTCAGGTATTCTGTGTCTGTCCCCAGCCCCTGTGGGTCGTCTGTCCTCTCATGTTTCCTCTCCTATCTGTGTCTGTGTCTGGCTCCACTTGACCGACTCTGCCCTCTACCTGCATGTTTCTCCTCCTCTCTTTCCTTCTCGGTCCCTGACCCTGATATGTCTTCAAACTGTGTACTGGTCACCTTCCTCCAGGATTTCTTCACCCCTTTGTGTCTCCCTACCTTCCTCTTTTCCTTCTTCCATTCTATATCACCAATGGCAAATTCACATTATATAAAAATCACTTTATGGAAAGCTTTGGAGGAAAGAGTCATTTGTGCAAAATGAGAACAATTAATACACAAACACATATACATGATGCATCTATGTGTATATATGTATGTATACTTGTATATATACATATTTTTTCTTATTTCATGTTCACAACAACCTTGTGAGATAGACATTGTCATCCTCATTTCACATGTGAGAAAACAGGCTCATAGAGGTTAAATTATTTGCCTACCACCACACACCTAGGAAATGTTGGAGATGGGATTCTACCCATCATATTCCAGCACTCTGTGAATCATACTGATTGTGTTTTCAACATGTACCTCAATTTCATAGCCCAGACATTACTTCTACCCTTCCCCTACCTAGCCTGATTTGGGAGAGAATAAAGAGAAAGAAGAGAAATAGAGGTTGCAGTGGCTCTGTTGAGTACTTTACAACCATTCATAAAGAAAGAAAAATTAAAACTGGCCAAAGACTTGTCAGTCAAGAAACATTTATTATGCAACTTCTGTGCCCACCATGCCCATCACTGTAGTAAGTACTAGTGACCATAAGAAAGGCAAAAGTTAGGAACTCAGAGTCTATTGGTGGAGAAAACATGCAAATAACTGTGGACAAACTATAGACTGAATGAATTGGAAATAATCAACAGAGCTAAGTCACTAAAAAAAACATGGGATGGACAAAGACATCTTACAGTGCTTCTTAAACTGTAGGTCATGACCCTGTAAGGGATCATGTAACTGAATATGGGGGGGGGGAGGGTCTCAAAAAATTTGGCCACAGTAAAAGTTTTCTGAATGTGCAACAATCAAAACTTAATTAAAAATCAAACATATAATGAATCTGAGATATTTCTGGCAGCACTTGCCAGTATTGCTTCATATGACTTCATTGTAGCTTTGGTTCTGAAGACACAACATGTGCAATTTGTACCGCACATGCGCTCAGGTCATGCAATGCTAGCGTGTGCTGCCAGAAACACCTCAGCTCAGATTCAAGACTATTGTATTTTATGATTTCCAGTGTTTTTACTGTGCATACAAAGTTTTCTGCTCTTATATAAACATAATAGTTTAATTATAGAAAATAAAGACTTTTAATATTTTCCTACCATCATTCCTCAGCATTTAAGTATCACAGTAGTATATCAATATTAGTATTGAGTTAGAATATTTTATTTTAAAAATTACTGTTATCCCCTTCTTTTATAAAAGTATAAGTGTTTAATTGCAGCAAGTAAAGACAAAATCCCTTTAATAATATTTCTCCACCATCTCTCCTGCACGTGTAAGTGTGAACATCAATTTTTTTATATTAAGCACAAATTTAATTTCATAAACTAAAGTGGGCATTAAACTTGAGAAACTATAAGATATATTTATTTATACTTCAGGACAAAAATGTTTTTCAGTTATGGATAAGTGGCTACATTTAGACAGAAGAGGTAAAAATACTGATGACAATGCAGGAGAGTCTTTGCTATTAGGTTGTAGTACACCTAAATTAACAATACAAAGAAAATATGTTGAATCATTTTTATAATATGTATTTGCCTCTAATAATGATGATTGCATGGAAAAAACCTCTTTACTTAATTTATAATGAAATTTTGGCTGCAGAGAGCATGAAATCAGTCAAACTAAAATGACACCTTAATACCAAGCATGCAACATACTGCAACAAACCAAAGGCATATTTTGAACAACTTTTAAAATCTTCAAATAAAGAAAAACAATGTTTTGAGAAAATTGTTATTGTCAATGAGAAGTATTTATTTGCATTTTATGAAATTTCTTGTTTAATTGCAAAACTAAAAAAACTCTATGCAATAGGAGAAGATTTTGTGTTACCTATTGCTATTAAAATGTCAGAAATAGTTTGTGGGAAAAGTATGGGGATGAAATTTGTAAAATTCCTTTATTGAATGATGCTGTTTCCAAAAGAATTTCTGAAATTAATAATGACCAATTCCAACCATTTATAACCAGGCTTAAAGGCAACCCAAAGTTTGCAATTTATTTTAATGAAACGATTGATATTTCTAACATAACACAGTTGTTACTTTATTTAAGATATGTTTATGAAGGAAGCATATGTGAGAAATTATTGGGGTTTTTTTGCCCTTTGGAAGGGAACACAAGAGGGGAAGGCACATATCTTAAAGACAATGAATTTTTCACTAATGAAGGATTACAGTAGAAAAATTGCTTTGCAGTCTGTACAGACAGTACTGGTGCAATGATGGGCAAGAATGTTAGATTTGTAGCAAAAGTTAAAGCTGGTGGCAGTGAACATATCACTTTTACTCACTACATTCATCAGTAAGCACTCATAGTCAAAAAAATATCACCAGAGTTAGATGTTGTGCTTCACTATACAATCAAAATCATTAACTTTATTAAAAGCCATTCCCTTAACAATCTTTTGTTTTCAAACCTTTGGAAAGACATGGACTCTGATTATAAAAGCTTATAACTACATGCAGAGGTAAGGTGACTCTCAAGAGGGCAAAATTTAAACAAATTATTGAAATTGAAAGATGAAATTGTTATAATTTTGACTGAGCAAAAATCCAATTTTGTCATTTTTTTTCATAATGACTTATGGTTTTCAAAACTGTGTTATTTGTTGGATATTTTCTAAAAACTCAATGATTTAAACATGTCCCTTCAAGGAAAATTGTAACATTTATGTTAAAAGATAAAATTGAAAGTTTTACCAAAAAAGTTAACATATGGAAGAATAGAGTGGGAAATGGTTCTTTAGAAGTGTTTACAGTTACAGATGATTTTATAATTGAAAATAAGCTCCCAAAAGATTTAATTGTAAGAGTTATAATTGATCATCTGAAGTGCCTGGAGACACAGTTTCAGAAATAGTTCCCTTCAAATTTTAATTCTAAAAAACTAAGTTGGTTTCATAAACCATACTCAACTGAAATAAAAAATGTCAGCTGACATTAAAAGTTCAAGAATAATTCGTCAAGTTATCAAGCAAAACAGGTTTAAAACTCAAATTTCCCCAAAAAAAATCATTAAGTGAATTTTGGCTTGGAATTAGAACAGAATTTCCAACAATTTTTGAAATGACCCTAAACATATTTCTGCTGTTTTGTACTATGTATTTATGCAAAGCAGTGTTCTCAGTATTGACATTTATAAAATCAAAATATCGATCAACTCTGAAAAACATTGAAGATGCTGTATGTCATACAGTATTAAATTTTCTGCCAAGATTTAATTCTTTATATAAAATAAACAAGCACATCCATCTCATTGGTATGTGAATTTGCTTTTGTCTTTAACAAATGGTAAAACTATATGTATACAAAGAATTGTTTTAAAATAAATTTCTTTATGATTTACTTTTAGTAAATGTTTGATTTGTATACTTATTTTATATACCTATATCCCTGAGGTCATGTAAAAATTTCTCGAGCAAAAAGTGGTCATAAGTGGAAAAAGTTTAAGAAGCCCTGTTGTGGAAGATTTTATCTCGGACTTGAAGGAAGCCAGGAGATGGTAGATGAGGAGGGAGAGCATTCCAAGAACAGGCAATAACTCATGAAAATACATGGAGTTAGGAAATGGTACATCTTGTTTGAGGAACAGCAAGGGGGCCAATGTCATTGAATCACAGAATAAATAGAGGTGGGGAGGGGCATATAAAGTGTAAGAAGACTGGAATGATATGAGGCATTTCTTCTCTCTCAATTTTTGTCATAATCCCTAAATGTCTTCATTGATATATAGGATGGGAATAGGACTCCTGGGTAAGAAAATCTAAAGATCTTGCCCTCTAGAATAATATAATTACATATGTCTGCAATAAGCAGGGTGTCCAAACCCCAGTTAACATAAGTAATGAGATGTTTTATACCTTTATACTGTTATAATATGAGAACATATTTTTGAGTTATAGAATCAAAGGTATAAAATATTGTGAACCATTCCCAGAAACTTCTAGTAAATCAATCAATTATAAACTAGATTGTTTACACTTAGTTCTCAAGTTGGGAAGGAAGAAAGTGCTTCAAGCCATTGAATATAATACATACATATGAAGAACAGGAACATTATATATGTGTGTACACATATTCACATATATTCACACACACATATACATATATATCAGGAACATTCTAGGAACTGCTTTGAGAGTATAGCTTTGGGAAGCACTTTGAGGAACCAAACCCTTGTGCCTGTAACAAATGAGCAGCAAAAGAGTAGGGAAAGAGTCAAAGGTAGGTTCAACCTTCCTTTTCTTCCTACCCCCATTGGACACTTTATCAGAGAGACTGAATCATTAACAAGTAATATATGAAGAAAAGATCTGAGAAAAGATAATGTAGACATGCTGAGGAGTGGCAGCTTTAGATCATGTGATCTCTATAGGTAGCAAAGAAGTGAAAGACTCCAATCTTCAGTGCCCAGAACAGCAGTAGATATAGCTCTAGGGAACTTTATGAGTGTTCTAGGAAGGACCAATGGACTTTTATCCATCCAGGAGCTGAGTTCCGCTGTTGCTACATATGCTCTCTAACTTGACCCCACTTTCTTTGATTCTCTATGTATTTTGGGAGTTTGTCCCAGACTTTTGGGGTGACTGTTTCACACCACCTCTTTTCACTATACCACCTGAATAAATATCCTTTTTCTAAAACTTAATTCTAGGAATTAAATTCTAAGGAAGCACACCAGATGGAAACTTAGGAGCAAAAGTACTAGAAATTTCCCTTTCTAAGCACTTTAAGTTATCCCTTGAACCCTGAGGAGTGAAATCATCCTCTGTAGACCTAATCTGAAAATGTGAGTGGGAGTTGGGAGAAAGTAGACCCAGAATGGATGATATATCAAAAGTACTTTGAAAAGTTTCCAATCCATTTATATAGTTGTTAAAACAAATTGCCTATAGCAGAAGTCAGATCAGGTGACTACTTAACTTAAAAAAAATCAGCGTCAGTTTCTCATTGGCTATTCATTGAATACACCATTCTTAATTTGACTTTTAAGGACTTTTTCAACCTGCCTAACTCTTTAGCTTTCATTGTATGGTTCATCTAAGTTGTATGGTCCATTGTTCCTCAGTCTTGTCTTGTCCTCTCCTATTTTTGTAATTTTGTACAAACTATTTCCCTTTCCCTGAATGTACTTCCTTCACTCCTATCTCCATTACTGACTTCCTTCTCTTCTTTCCTGGTTCAGGTTAGATGTCAGCTCCTCCATGAAGCCTTCTTTTATCTTTGCCCTCTTTGAAGCTATCAAGCCACTCTGACCCATCTCATTTGAATAATTTATTTATTTAAAAAATTTAAAAATGTATTTTAGTTTTCAACATTCATTTCCAAAAGATTTTGAGTTACAATTTTTTCTCTCCCCTTTTTCCCCTACCCCACCCCAAAATAGCAAGCTTACTAAATATCCCTTCCCCCAATCTGTTCTCTCTTATATCCTCCCCCTTCACTGCCCTAACTTTCTAGTATGGTAAGATGGGTTTCTATACTCCATTAACTATATATCTTATTTCCCAGTTGCATGTAAAAAAGCAAATTTTAAACATTTGTTTTTAAAACTTTGTGTTCCAGGTTTTTTTCCCTTCTTCTCTTCTTACCCACCCCCACTGGGAAGATAAGCAATTCAATATAGATTGTACATGTGTAGTTACCCACATAATTTCCATAGTAGTAATATTGTGAAAGACTAACTATATTTCCCTCCATCCTATTTTGACCTCACTTATTCTATTTTCTCCTTTGACCCTATCCTTTTTCAAAAATATTTGCTTCTAACTACCCTCTTCCCCAATCTGTCCTCCATTCTATCCTCCCCCCTCTTATCCCCTACCCACCTATTTTCCCGTAGGGTAAGTTACCCAATTGAGTCTGTATGTTATTCCCTCCTTAGGTCAAATTCAATGAGAATCAAGTTGTCCCCTTTTCTTTCACCTTCCTGCTATTCCCTTCCATTGAAACAGTGTTCTCTTGCCTCTTTTATATGAGATAATTTACCCTAATCTATCTCTCCCTTTCTTCTTCTCCCAATAAATTCCTCTCTCACCTCTTAATTTTTTTAGATATCATCCCTTCATATTCAACTCATCCTGTGTCCTCTATGTATACATGAACATACAAATGACCACACTCACATATATATTTATATACACATACATCCTCCTATACCTATATATGTATGTATACATATATATGTATACATATATATGTGTATATATATATTCCCTTCAGCTATCCTCATACGGAGAAAAGTCTTATGAGTTACAATTATTGTTTTTTCCATATAGTAATGTATAAGTTCCTTATGATTTCTTTTTTTCTGTTAACTTTCTTATGCTTCTCTTGTTTCTTGTATTTGAAAGTCAAATATTGCTTGCTCATATTAGCAGGCAATTGCTTGACTTTTTAGCTCTTTGCCATGATAGAATTCTGCTTCCAGAATGGAGAGAGCTATGTCCCAAATTGCTGGCTTTTTTGCAGCTGGTGTAGCTATTAGATGGCACCCTCTCTACAGCCCCCACATGCTCTGGCTTACTGGTCACACACCTCACGACCACCACCCAGACTGCAATCTGGATCCAAGCAGGTCAAAGTAAGAGCGCTTAGCCTCTGAATGGTTGCTTGGTCCCCCTACAATCTGTAGGCCAGGAGCTCCAGAAGCAGCAATGGCACAGCAGCTGCAACCACTGCACCTCCCTACTGCTTCTTGCCCTGGGGGTAGCAGCCAGACCACACTCCCCCTCTTCCAACAAAGTTCCACACTGACCTTTTACTTTGTCTTTGGCATTTGTGGATTAAGAAGTCTGGAAACTGCTACAGCTGTTGGTGATTTACTCTTGTGAAATCTGCTCCAGCTGCTACTTGTCAGGGCTGACCTGGGGCTAAAACAATGGCTCAGTTGGGACTGCACTCAGCTCCCAGCGCCATTGTGATGGACCCTTCCTGCCAGCCTGCATGCCTTCCTTCAGCAGGAGATTTGTTTCTCTCTGTTACTTTGTGGGTTCTGTAGGTCTAAACTTTGTTTAGATTCATTTTTTACATGTATTGGAGGAGGTGGAAGCCAGAGCTGTGTGGAAATCCTGTTTCTACTCTGCTGTCTTGGCTCCACCCCCATAATTTGAATAATTTTCTAACATATTATTGTTGTATGTGTCTCACATTGTGAGATTATATGAGATATCACATGAGATTATAAGCTTAAGGACAATGAATGTCCCATATTTAATTTTCATATTGAAATGTAATAGAATATGCTTGGAATTGTGCTCCCTGGTTCTGGTCAGTCATACGGTATCTTTAAGGCCTATTTTCAACAATGTATAGCTCATTGCTGAAAGGTTTGTATTTTGAAATCCCCTCATTGTCTGCTATCCTGCAGGAGCTAGTGACTGAGTAGACCTTTTAAAATAAGAGCTAGGTTCCAACTTTGCCTCTTCCATGTTGTAAGCTGTGTGATCTATCTCTAGACTCTCCATGAGTAATGTGGGGAAGAAATGGAATCTTCCTCACCAGCCCCACTTTTGTTTCTATGTGGAACATGGATTCAACTAGGCAAGCTGGTGCCTAGATTTCTGAATGACTTTCTTCTGGTTTGAGTTTTTTTCACTGAGCAGGTAATTGAAAATCAGCGGTGGACACATCCAAGCTTGGTTATGACCTCATGAGTTTTAGAAGCTTAGAGGTCCCAGTTCAAGTAGTGGAGCCTAGTGGGCAGCAGGGGAAGCTTCTCTATCAAAGATGTCTAGGTTGGCCATTTTACCAATAGATGTATGCTGGGAGTCATTTGGACAGTGCAGAGCTGAGGTGAAATGTAAAATGTCAAATCAGCTTCTTAAAAACTGTTTCAGTATTTTGTTAATATGAGTTTTTATTTGGTTCTGTATTTTGTTAATGTTATATGAGTTTTTATTTGGATGCTTTCTGAATTTCTTGTCTATTTTCTTGTTCCTAAAGTCTATGTCAAGACTGGTATTCTGAAGATGTTAATTGATCTAGATCTTTTTTTTCCCATTGAGTTTTTACTTCAGCATGACAGTAAGTCTCTTATCTTACAGAGCCACAGATTTCTCCTAGATAACTTTATACTCAATGTATCTTGTTGAAAGAAACTAAAATTATTATTTGTTGTAATTGTTATCTAATTTTTCTAACCTAGGTTGTTGGATTTCAGATGAAAAAATTCCTGAGATACGGTGCTCTCATTATTATTTTATGTATAATGTTCTTTCTCCTCCTTGTCTAGAATTTTTTGCTAATTAAATTCAAATGACATTTTGATATCATTACATATCTTTCTCATAATTAATGTTTTCAATTGAAATAAGATTTAATAATAAATATGATATTTTGTTAGAATTCTCTCTTTAACTTGAAAGCTGTATTCAGTTTTATTCAAGAGAAAGGATAATGGATTTAAGACTTAGAAGAACCATAGTGGTCTTGAATAACTTTCCTGGTAGATACCAGGTTTAGTATCAATTGTTCTTTCCTTTTTTGTGATTGGTGAATTTTTTTTTTTTAGTACAGAGTGGTTTTCTGTGGCACATCAAAGACTCTTAACAATTCTCACTATTGCTTAGATTGATGTTTGTAGTACATGACTAATCCATGAATGCAGAACTGAATCAAAGGCTTTGCAGTAATTAATAATGTCAATGCTAGTGTTATGGTACCTTTGAATGGCTCGTTCAATAATTATGAATTGATAATAAGTTATCTTTACATTCCTGGAAGTTTTTTGCAAATCCATTTTCCTCTTTAGTCAATATGTTATTTTCTTGTATTGACAGATTATTTGAATGATACAAGCTATGAACACTTTGTATTGAATATATGATATGTAATTAGTTTATGTTTAGGTGAATCACTCATTATTTGGTAATAAATATGACATGCCTTTTGTTAAGATAGATGAGATCAGAGAGGATGATGGTAAAAATGCTTTATAATTCATGTACCATTATGAAATATTTGAGCTAATTATTATGGTTCTTATATGGGACATACACTTTTCTAATTTTGAAGAGAAGGTAGAGTGTGAGACATGTTACCTCATGCAACCATACTATAAATCATTACATTAACAACATACAAGCTTTCTAGCCTACATTTGATCCAAATTGCATTTTTGTGTGCCAAACTTCTTTCAACCATGCAAATAACTAATCTCTTTTCTTCAAGGTATCTCTCCACTAGCTTCTTTCCTTTTAAACCTTTATAGTAGAGGGGTTTTTTTATTGATATATAATCATCTGAGAGTAAGAATGCTAAATAATGAACTAGCCTTAGAACCAGGAAGACCTGAAATCAAAACATACCACTATCATTATTCTTGTTGCATGACCCTATATAGTGCATGTAACCTCTCAATGATTTAGGCAATTCTCTAAGATTATAAACTGCAGAAAAGGTGCTAACTTGCTCTAATAGAAATGCCCAACTAGAAATTCCTTCAACCAATGAAATTGCAGGTTCAGTTTCCATCTCTAATGAATTATTTATTTTGCTTTTTGCATTGTCTTGACCTCTCAAAATGACTTAAACTTTTGTTTTTGTTGTTTATTATACTTTTTGATTAATCATACCATATAGGTACTAGAGTGGTTTGCCATTCCCTTTTCCAGCTCATTTTACAATTGATGAACTAAGGCAAACAGGGTCAAGTAACTGGCTCAGGTTTATACAGCTGGTAAGTGTTTGATGTCAGACTTGAGCTACTGTGTTTACAAGCTAAATATTTCTGCATATTTCCGTGTTATTGTATAGGTCTTCATTTTCAGTATATTTGTAGTACATGATTAATCCATGAATGCAGAACTGAATCAAATGCATTGCAATAATCTATAATGACAGTACTAATGTTAGGGTACCTTTGAGTGTCTCACTCAATAACTTGCCACCTGATAATGAG
The DNA here is from genome assembly GCF_028583685.1 of Petaurus breviceps papuanus. Lineage (NCBI taxonomy): Eukaryota > Metazoa > Chordata > Mammalia > Diprotodontia > Petauridae > Petaurus > Petaurus breviceps. The sequence continues at coordinate 1,168,192 of NW_027187345.1, forward strand.
TTACTCTTTATGCTCCTGGGGCTTTTTTGCAAATCCCTTTTGCTCTTTAGCTAATATGTCATTTTCATGTGTTTATAGACTATTTGAGTGATACAAGTTGTGAATATTTTTTCTTGAAAACATAATATGCAATTGGCCTCTATTTGGATGAATCATTTATAATTTGCTGATAAATATGACATGCTTTCTATTAATATAGGTGAGATCAGACAGAATGGTGGTAAAGGTAACCCAAAACTAGATTTCTCAAGCTGCTGGTGCCAAGGTAATATTTGACATATTCCTTAAGAGTCTTCTTTAAGTAGGAATACCCTTTAGGAGTATTCCTGCCTTTCTTCTTAAGTTTTTGTCATGCAAATGTTGTAGCATATACTGTGCTATGCAGGTCCTAAAATGATTTCACATTCTCTGAAAAATGTTGTTATGCATTCATGATGATTATAAGCAATAAAATATTTTTTAAATTACTCTGCTTTGGCATAGTTAGTTAGCTAGTTGAACATATGCTATCAAACTCAGAAAAAGATTTTAAAAAATTCCATTCTAAATATGCCTCTCCCCTCTTGAAGATCATTTGAGACTGCCATTATTTTTGCAATCAGTTTCACGATTAGAACTTCTGGAGTTTGTGATAAATAAAAATTTTCAGTGTATTCAGTTACTTTAGTTCTTCTATCTTCACATTTAAGTAACTATACAAATTCTATACTTATTTCATTTTACCTGAATGTATGAACAAAATTATTTCTTATGATTTACAACTAATAATTTTATTATTAAAGAAAAAAATGCATTTTTCGTTTTATGTGATAGCATTCAGATGGAAATGATCCAAGGACAAATCATTGACCTATTATCTTCTATTTTTGATATTCTGTAGCCTATCACAGAAATTGGATCTGTGATTTCAAGGGTGTTGATTGTTCCATCATTGATGTAGAACACAGCCCTCCAAACCACTATAAACAATTTCATGAATTTCTGTGACAAAAAAATCACTATGGCATTGTGGAGCCTAATCTTCTGGTAATGAGCCTCCCCAAATTCACCTAGGTCACTCATATAAGAATAGAGATGCAGTCATAGAATTACAGAATCTCATGGAGGGAGCCAAAGGGCTATTTGGTCCACCTCTTACCTGGTCAAGAACCACTCCCTGCAGTACTGCACTGCAAATACTCATCTAGTCTTTGCTAGAAGACATCAGGTGAGAAGGTATCTACCATATTTGAAGGCAGCCTATTCCACTTTGGGACAGTTGTAATTATTAGGAAATTTTTCCTGACATCAAGAAATTTAATTTAGTCTAAATTTGTTTCTTTTTAACTTCAAATCATTTCTCATACTTCTGTTCTAGGTTCTAGACAGAAAAATTTTTCTGTTCTTCTTCCATGTAACTAACCTTCAGATATGTGAACTAATGTCATATCCACCCCCACTCCACTCTATACTACTTGCCCATCTTCTCTTTTAGCCTCCTTTTTCTTTTCAACTGATCCTCACACAATATAAACTCAAAGTTTTTTTTTAATTTCCCTGGTTTCCTTTCACTAGAATGGATTCTCTTTCTCTCTAGCTTTATAATAACCTTCCTAAAATGTGGCAAGAGAGCAGAAGCCAATTCTCTATAGATGTGTATCAGTCAGGGCAGAGTATAACTGGACTATTAGTGCCTTGTCCTGAATATTCTGCTTCTCTTAATGTAGTACAAGATTTCATTAAATTTCTTGTTGACATACTGTCCTGGTTCTCTGAGTTTGCAGTACATTCAAACTCTTCCTCAAAAAATCTTTTCTTTTTTTCAGAGAAACTGCTATATATTCATGTCTGCATCATTTTATACTTAGAAAGTTGCTTTTTTTATTCCAAGTATAAGATTTCAACTTTTATACCCAAATATTCAAATCAATCTGTGCTCTCATTGACTTGGCTATTTTCTTTAACAGTGCAGGATCCTGCCTGCCCATCTTTGCAAGGTACCAGTAGAGCTGTAATTCCTCACACTCCCCATCTTCTCTTCATGTCATACATTTTCATGACATTTTAAAACCTATTTTTCAAAGTTCATCATTACTTATATGTAATATGCTCACACTTGCCATGTACCTTTTTGTTGAAATCTGTGTGAATTCCATTTTCAGTTCTTTGAATATTGTTGTATTTGGAAATTATTGTATCTACACTGTTATATACTAACCTTGGTAGATTGTTAGTATTAAAAGAATGACCTTTTATTTCTGGGAGGTTTGGGAGCATTAATAGATCCTCACAGTTTCCTTAAGGGATCTTATCCCACTTTCTTCTTTCTATTCAATTTTGGGTCTAACATTGATTATATGTTGTATTTTTCCTAGATATACATACTAATGAGTTGATTCTATAGGGTGTCTCTCTAAATACATGCCATAGTCTTGACAATAGATGTTGTACCTCTACTTGTTCTTTCCTATATGGATAGTCGAGACAAACTCAGTTGTGAGGGTGTTGAGGGATTGGATCACAAGGTGTCTGAAGGAGAGGAAGATACTAAAACTGGGAAGAAAAATCACATAACTTATTAATACCAGCAAAAGTTAAAAATGAGAATATTTCCATTTCATAATTTAACTTTTATCCCCATTAAATTTGGTTCAACTTTCTAACTTGTTAGGGTCTTTTTTGAATTCTGTCTTCCAAATGTTTTTCCTCTCCTTCCCAGCTTTGTGTCATTTGCAAATTTGATACTCACACCATCTCTGCCTTTATGAAACTCACTGATAAAAATGTTAAACTGCACAGAGCAAAACACAGATCCATCAGAAACTCACTAGAGACCTTCCTTCAATTTGTTATCAAACCATTAATGGCAACTAATTTTAACCCACATCTCTCTATCACAAGAATAGTATAACAAATTCTGGTGAGGCTTGGCTGATAACAAAGACCCTAGGAGTTACAGTTCTTCCCAGTATGGGAAGAAAGGAAGCTATCACAAGGTCAAGACTAGAAGGTGTCAGTATTTCATACAGAGCAGTAGTTCTAAGAGCTCTCAAGAGCAAACGAAGAGGAAAGGACAGGTAACAGGCATCTCTTTGCATCGGTGCAACAATGGCAGGCAGTGGCTAGGGCACCTGCAGTTATCTCAAAGACCACGAGAGATGACCTCTAGATGGACAAGTGGAGAAATGTGTGACTGTTTTATCTTGGTTGTTTATTCTAGTAGCTGGAGGACTAAAAGAAAAAGACTCAAGTAATGGTGGTCCTTAGGCTTCCCTCATCTCACTTCTTCTAAATTGTGTGGTTTTTTTAAATGCTGTCAAAGAATATATTTTATGGATTGATTTTTTTTTCTCATGAATATCTGTGGTTGACTTTTTCCTTATGATGTCCAATGTCCCTTTGTTTATAGTATGAGGACTTGTGACAGCTCTGGTTGCCGCACAGGAGAGAGTGACCTTTCTTAGCAAAGAGGTGAGATCTTCCTTTCATTAGAGATTTTACTCTTTAACTTGGGGGTAAAAAGCACAAGCCAATTCATAGCTATACTTCCAAATGCAGAATCACTGGGGTATCTTTTAGAAATTTGCCTCAGAGAGAAGGTGGCCTAGCCATACAAGATTTTAAACTGTATTATAAAGCAGCAGTCATCAAAACTACTTGGTACCGGCTGAGGAATACAGTGGTAGATCAGTGGAATAGATTAGGTAACAAGACACAGCAGTCAATGACTATAGTAATCTATTGTTTGACAAACTCAAAGACCCTAACTTCTGGGATAAGAATTCACTATTTGACAAAAACTGCTGGGAAAACTGGAAAATAGTATAGCAGAAACTGGGCACAGACCAATATCTTACACCATATACCAGAATAAAATCTAAATGCGTGCAAGATCTAGATATAAAGGCTGAGACTGTAGGCAATATGGGAGAGCAAAGAATAGCTTACCTGTCAGATTTATGGAGAAGGGAGGAATTTATGACCAAACAAAAGATAGAGAGCATTACAAAATGCAAAATGGATAATTTTGATTACATTAAATTGAAAAGTTTTTGTACAAATAAAGTTAAAAATAACCAAGATTATGAGGGAAGTGGAAAATTGGGAAAGAATTTTTACAACCGGTGTCTGATAAAGGCCTCGTGTCTAAAATATACAGAGAATTGAGTCAAATTTATAATAATGCAAGTCATTTCCCAATTGATAAATGGTCAAAGGATATGAAATGGTCAAAAATATCAAAGGCAGTTTTCAGAGGAAGAAATTGAAGATATCTATAAGCATATGAAAAAGTGCTCTAAATCAGATTAGAGAAATGCAAATCAAAGCAACGCTGAGGTACCACATCTCACCGGCCAGATTGGCTAAGATGACAAAACAGGAAAATGATAGATGCTGCAGAGGATGTGGAAAAATTGGAACACTAATGCACTGTTGGTGGAGTTGTGAACTGATTCAATCATTCTGGAGGCAATCTGGGACTATACTCAGAGGGCTATAAATAAGTGCATACCCTTTTACCCAGCAATACCACTTTTAGGGCTGTATCCCAAAGAGATCATAGAAGTGGGAAAAGGGCCCGTTAGTACAAAAATATTTATACCAGCTCTTTTTGTGGAGGCAAAGAATTGGAAATCAAGGGGATGTCCATCAATTGGAGAATGGCTGAACAAGTTGTGGTATATGAATGTAATGGAATACTATTGTGCTATAATAAATGAGGAGAAAATGGACTTCATAATTACCTAGAGAGACTTATATAAACTGATCCTGAGTGAGGAGAGTAGAAAAAGGAGAACTTTGTACACAATTGCAGACACATAATGTGTGACAACTGATTTGGATAGACTGGGCTCCTCTTAGCAATGCAAGGTTATAAGATAACTGCAAAAGACTCATGCTGGAAAGGAATATCCTCATCCAGATAAAGAACTACAGAGTCTGAATACAGATTGTAGCAAACTACTTGCTCTTTTTTTTTTCTGTTTTATTTTGTTTTGTTTCTTCTTTGTCATTATTCACTCTACTAGTTGTAATCCTTCTTTACAACTTGACTAATGTTTAATGTAAAGGTATTTGTACATCCTATACTTGATTGCATGCCTCCATGAGGGGTAAAGAGGGAAGAGGAGATGGAGGGGGAGAAAATTTGAAACTCAAGGGACTGTGAAACTGAGTTCTGCAAACAAAAAATAAATTAATTAAAAAAATTTTTTTAAAGAAAATAATCAACAGACAAAAAAAAAAAAAGAAATTTGCCTTAGAGATAGGAGCCTGATATCACATGAGGGTTACTACTGGAGAGATTTTGTCAAATTCCTTGCTAAAATCTAGGTAAAAAAATACCTACAGAATTCCATTGATCTGCCAGTCTAATAATCATGCCAAAACAAAACAAAACAAAACAAGGTTTGTTTGGCATGGCCTTTTTTAGATGAAGCTATTTTGGCTATTTGGGACCACTACTTTGTTTGCTAAGACGTTTGTAAATTGCCCTTTTAACAATATGTGGCAGAGACAATGTAAATGGAAAAGAATTGCAAAAAAAAAATCAAAAGTGAACATTGACACATTATAAAGAATAAGTATGACTTGAAAGAAGATGAAGAAGTCATTCCCATCCCAGTCCCTTGAAGAGGTGGGAGGACCACAAGAGTTGCTCATTGCACATATTTTCAGGCTCTTTGGAAGTATTAATGAATTATGCTGTTTTCCTCTTTTTATTTTTTTAAAATTTTTATTTATTTTTATAATTTTATGTATTTATTTAATTTTTGAACATGTTTATTCCTTTCCTGGAATATGTCGTTCTTTCTTTTTAAAAAAATTTTCCCTACACTGTTACTTTGTTTTTTTCTCTCTTTTTTATTTTTTAGTTTACATCATTCGTTTCCACAAGATTTTGAGTTACAAATTTTCTCCCCATTTTTCCCCTACCTACCACCCCAAAACAGTGATCCCATTAAATATCTCCTCCCCTCATCTGCTCTCTCCAATATCTTTCCCGCACCCCCTCTGACTTTCCAATAGGGCATGGTGGATCTCTATGCCCCAGTGCCTGTATATCTTATTTCCCAGTTACATGTAAAATAATATTAATAATAATAATAAATATATGTTTTTTAAATATTTGATTTTAAAACTTTGAGTTCCAGATTCTTTCTCTTCCTCCCTCATCACCCACTCTTACTGGGAAGATAAGTAATTCAATATAGGTTGTACATGTGTAGCTATGCAAAAAATTTCCATAGTGGATATATTGTGAAAGACTGACTCTATTTCTCTCCATCCTATCCCACCCCCCACTTGTTTTGTTCTCTACTTTGATCCTGTCCCTTTTCAAAAGTGGGTGCTTCCAACTTCCCTCCCCCCAGCCTGCCCTCCCTTCCATCATCCCTCCTCTATCCCCTTCCCCCCTACTCTCCTGTAGGGTGAGATACCCTATTTAGTGCGTATGTCATTCCCTCTCTAAGCCAAATTCGAGAAGAATAAGATTGACTCATTCCCTTTTGCCTTCCTATTCTTCCCCTCCATTGTAAAAGTTTTTTCCTTGCCTCTTCTATATGAGATAATTTACCCCATTATGTCTTTCCCCATCTCCTCTCATTATATTCCTTTCTTACCTCTTAATTTCACCTTTAAGTGTCATTCCTTAATATGCAATTGGCTTTGTGCCCTCTGTCTATTTATACCTGTACACATAAATACACACACACTTACATATGTATTCATATACTCATATAGATATATATGCATGTATACATATATGCATATTTATACATATATAAATACACACACACAGACACAGACACAGACACACACACACACACACACATATATGCACATTTCTATTCCCTTCAACTATTTTCATATTGAGAAAAGTTCCATAAGTTACAATTATAGGTTTTCCATGTAGGAGTGTAAATAGTTCAACTTTGATAAGTTCCTTATGATTTCTTTTCGCTGTTTACCTTCTCATGCTTCTCTTGCTTCTTGTATCTGAATGTCAAATTTTCTATTCAACTCTGTTTTTTTCATCAAGAATACTTGAAAGTCCTCTATTCCATTGAATGACCACACTTTCCCTTGAAACATGATACACTTTTTTGCTGGGTAAGTGATTCTTGCTTTTAATCCCAGCTCCTTTGACCTCCGGAATATCATATTCAAAGCCCTTCAATTGATCCCTCAGAGTAGAAGCTTCCAGATCCTGCGTTATCTTGATTGTGTTTCCGCAGTATTGAAATTGTTTATTCCTGGCTACTTGTAATATTTTCTCCTTGATCTGGGAATGCTGGAACTTGGCTATGATATTCCTATGAGTTTTCTTTTTGGGATCTTTTTCAGGATGTGATCAGTGGATTCTTTCAACCTCTATTTTGCCCTCTGGTTCTAAAACATTGGGGCAATTTTCCTTGAGAATTTCTTGAAGGATGATTTCTAGGTTCTTTTTTTGATCATGACTTTCAAGTAGTCCAATAATTTTTAAATTATCTCTCCTGGATCTATTTTCCAGGTCAGTGTTATTTCCAATGAGATATTTCAAATTGCCTTCTATTTTTTTTAGTTGTTTAGGTCTGTTTAATAATTTCTTGATTTTTCATTAAGTCACTAGCTTCCATTTGCTCCAGTCTAATTCTGAAGGAATGATTCTCTTCAGTGAGCTTTTGAGATTCTTTTTCCATCTGGCAAATTTGGCTTTTTAAGGCATTCTTCTCCTCATTGGCTTTTTGAGCCTCTTTTGCCATATGAGTTAGTCTGTTTTTGAAGCTGTTATTTTCTTCGGTCAGGTTGTTGACTCTCATTTCATAATTTCCTTATGTAGTTCTCATTTCTCTTCCCAGTTTTTCCTCCTCTTCTCTTATTTGGTTTTCAAAATCCCTTTTCAGCTCCTCTATGGCCTGTAACCATCTCATATTTTTCTTGAAAGCTTTTGGTGCAGGTGTTCTGATTTCACTGTCTTCCTCCTGTTCCATGCTTTGATATTTTTTTGTCCTCAAAATAGGAGCCTAATATTGGATTGCTCCACTTGCTCTGCTTCCTTTGCTTGCTCATGTTGCCAATCAATTACTTGACTTTTGAGGTTTTTGCCACAGTAGGACTCTGCTACCAGACAGGGGAGCTTTGTCCCAAATTTCTGGGGTTTTTGCAGCTGCTGGAGCTATTAGTTGGGTGCCCTATCTGAGGTCTCCGCACGCTCTGACAAACTGGTCACACACCCCAGGACCTTCACCCTATACCGCAATCCAGATCCAAGCAGGTTAAAGCAAGAGCAATTACCCCTCAGACTGGTTGCTTGGTCCCCCTACAATCTGAAGGCCAGGAGCTTTGAATCAGCCACATGGTGGCAGCTGCAGAGCAGCGGCTCCTCAGCTACTTCTCCCTCCAGGGGGTAAAAGCCAGACCGCACTCCTGAACTACTGGATCCCAAAGTCCACACTGCAATGACCTCTCACTTTGTCCTTAGCAACTATAGATTGATAATTCTGGAAAGTGCCACAGCTGCTGGGTGATCTGAAGTCCCTCCAGCTGGCGGCTGGTCAGGCCTCCCTGAGGCTAAAACCTTGGGCTCATGCAGGGCTGGGCTCAGCTCCCAGAGTATTGCCAGCCTACTGGGCTGTCTTCAGCCAGAGGTGAGCTTCTCTGTGTCATTGTGTGGGTTCTGTAGCTTCAAAGTTTGTTTAGAGTCATTTTTTACATGAATTGGAGGAGGGGGAAGTGGGAGCCATGAGGAAGTCCTGTTTCTACTCCACCATCTTGACTCTGTCCCCCCTCTTTTTTATTTTAAAAAATGCTAATTGTTATGCAGTATGGGTCTCTGAGAAGGGCAGGGGGAGAGATACTGGGGAAAACTATGATCATGTAAGAAAATATACCAATAAAATATATTTAAAGATTAAAAACTAAAATAATATTGTAGAATTTTTTTGAGAATCAAAGTCATCCTGTTTGGCGTATAGTTAACAGACTTCATTTTCTTCCCTTCTTTGAAAATTAGGAAACAATCTTTTTTTCCTCTACTTTCCCACCCTTTACAACCTTCCAAATATCACTGACAGTGATTTAGTAGACATATTTTCCAGTTCTTTCAGGACCTTAGGGTATAGTTTGTCTGGATCTGGTGACTTCACATAACTTCATTGGGCCTCAGTTTCCTTATCTATAAGATGAGGTGGTGTGATGTTAATGGGATATGAGAGCTTCCTTGCCCATTAATAGGCCCTACTTGGAGCCCATTAAGGGAAGCTTGCTTAGAGGAGACTGGCTTGTAGAAAGACTTGCACCTTTTGCCAATTTCTAAGTAGGCACTGAGTCATGAGGGTTGTGATGCCTTCTCGCTCTGAGAAGTGTATATATATTCTGAATTGGTATTTTGCTTTGGGGGCTCGCTTATAGGAAGGATCTTGTGTTTCCCTGGTTGAGATTCTGAGTGGCCATATATTCAGAGCTCCCTGACTGCTCAGATGTTAAAGCTCTCTTGATCTAGGGATGTATGTAAAATGTATAGTTGATTCAGCCACTCAGATCCTGTCTGTTGGTCTTTATTTTTCTGGTTGTATTTTTTCTGTTTGTATTTTCTCTGAAGTTCAATGTGCTGACTTTTCCTCTGAACCCTGAATGTAATTAAAAAGCATTGTTGACCCCTTAAACAGCTATCTTTCCTAGTACAGCAGATCTAAGGACCTGTTCTAGCAGCCACTCTGCGTATGCCAATATGGTTGCCATTACAGGTGGTAACATTGAATAACATTTGAAGTCTTTACTTCCTTGGCTTGAACTGATGAAAGTCATTTGTATACTTTTTTTTTTTTTTACTATTCCCTTACTTTCAGTATCAATTTCTTCCTGATTGTCTTGTTTTACATTTCCAATTCAAATACTCTTTTACAGAGAAAACAGAATCGAAGGGAGAATTCAATAGTTCACCCTACTCTCTATCGTTAATTGTTACAGCATCATCTTTTGGAGCAGAGGTCCTATCTCTTTTGAGGTCCTTCTTTTGCTCCTAACATGGCATTAAGTTTCTTTTTGTTTTCCTTATTTTGCCTCACCTGGCTCACTACATTCCAAAATTTTTTATAGAACCAAACCATACTCCTCTGTGATTTGTTCATGCTTTAATCATATCTATATCTAACATCTTTCCTTTTTGTAATCCAAGTTGATGGATAAGTTCCTTGTGTATCTATTCATCCCTTTAGGCAATTTTCCATTTTCCTTTTCTTCAGATTTGTTTCTTTTTGTGTCTTTAGGAGGCAGATAGGTGACTTATTGGATAGAATGTGGGAACTGAAGTCAGGAAAACTCCAGTTCAAATATGGTCTCAGACGTTTACTGACTGGGCACATCACTTAACCTCTGACTGCCTCATTTTCTTCATCTGTAAAAACAGAGATAAGAGTAGCACTTACTTCACAGAGTTGTTATGAGGATCAAATCAGATAATTGTAAAGTGCTTAGGACAGTACTTAGCACATAATAGGTGCTTAATAAATGCTTGTCCCTCATCTCTCCCCACACAGGCATTCTTTTTTTTTTTTTTTAAAGCAAACAGGGTTAAGCAACTTGCTCAAGTTTACACGGCCAGTTATTTTTTGTGTGGGTGCCAAGTGTCTGAGGTTGGAACCGATCCCAAGTCTCCCGACGCTGGGGTGGGCGCTCTTACTCACTGTACCACCTGGCCGCCCCCCATATAGGTATTCTTGAAACCTTCCCATTTTCTATATAGAAATTTCCACCATTGGTTCTACCCATCCTTTCTCTGAATCCTTTGAAATCTGAAATATGCTCTACTAAAATCTTGGATGTGGTTCAGATCATGTTTAGTTTTCTTCTGTTTGTCTATTACATGTTCTAGGATGGAGTTGTCACTTCCCTCCAAAGTTCCCTTTATTTCCATCCCAGCAACCAGTCCTTCCTTGTTGGTGAGAATCAGAATCAAAATTGAATTTTCCCTTGTTGATTCATCTACGGTTTTTTTTGCCTTTTTTTTGGAGGGCAATTGGGGTAAAGTGACTTGCCCAAGGTCACATGGCTAGTTTTTGTGTTAAGTGTCTGAGTCTGGATTTGAACTCAGGTCCTCCTGACTCCAGGGCTAGTGCTGTATTCACTGCACCACCTAGCTGCTCAGATTCATCTACTTTTTGAAGGACAAAATGGTCATGAAGATAAGAAAATGTTCACAATTCTACTTTTGTCTTCTCAGCATTTTGCCAGCCCATGCTGGAAAACTTTGAGTTTAATATGCTCTACCAGAACTCATATACCTGCTGTCTGATATGAACTGGGAGAACTCACAGTGACCTAAGTACCATGACAAGAGAGAAGTAATTCCTGCCAAACTGGGGGAAATCCAAATGATTTTTTTCATGTTTGCAACCACAATTAAAAATAGCTGATGGAAAAATCTGCCTTTTTAGGGCAGTCTAGGAATCTATAAATTAGCTCTTTATAGTCTTAAGAAACCTTGGAATAAAAGAAGATATTAATGGAATGAATAACCACCAGGTCAGAATCAATATTTATTGGCTAAGTAAGAGAAGTGGAGTGTTGTGAAAGAGTGCCTTTTTCCATGTGGGGGCTGAGTATATACATGCCAACTGCCACCTGCATGTGTGTACCAACTGTTAGGGTCAAGTGTCTCATTTTTCTCATATTTATAGTCTTCTAAATTCACCATTTAACATGCCACAAGATGCATAGGTTATTCATTCAGTTGTTAATGATGGAATGATTACACCAAACAACGCTGCTATTTCTTTTTTAATCTCTGTGCTTGTCTTTTCTCCCAGCTATTCCCCCACCCTCTGTTCTTCCCTGCCTTCTCTTTCTTTCTCTGTGGCTATTCTCAGCAAGGGCTTCTTAGGATTTTTGTATTCAAAGATGGTCCCCTTTGTCTTAGATAAGTCACAATTAATGATCTCTGAATTTCTCACTCTTCAAACATCCCCCCCCCTCTGTCTCTGTCTCTCTATGTCTCTATCTCTGTCTCTGTTTCTCTCTCTGTCTCTGTCTCATTGTCTCTATCTCTCTGTCTCTCTGTCTCTCTCTGTCTCTCTCTCTGTCTCTCTCTGTCTCTCTCTCTCTCTCTCCCTCTCTCTCACACACACACACACACACACACACACACACACACAACCAGTATGTGAAAACAGACTAGGAAGAATCCAATGTTGTGTGATTTTAAAGGACATTAAGAAACATTCTTCTTCCCTTAAACTAATAGATTCCTTTGGATTAATGCACTGTCTTATGTTAAATTCAAAATAACAAGTATGAACATTCTTAGCTATTAGCACTTCAGTGAATTAGCTTTTCAGATGGTTTATAATATAGCAGTTTTAGTATTAACCTCAAATTAAGGGCCTTAGAGTCCTGGGTGGGGCACTCATAAGAAAGAAGAAGGGGTGTTGCTGTTCATAGCTTTGCCTGGGAAGAATCCCACTTCTATGTGTGCAGCCATGCACCTTCCTCCATCACCAGCCCCCAAAATCCTTTAATGACATCATAGATTTTGTAATAGATTTAGAGTTGAAAGTGACCTTAGAGATCCAACCCTCTGATTTCACAAAGTAGGAAACAGGCCCTTAACAGAGGTTAAGTGACTTGCTCAAGGTCACAAGCAGGATTTTAAACTGATTCCAAATGTGGTGTTCTTTCCACCCCACTACACTACTTCTCTCTTTAAAATATCTACTGATAGCCAAGTTCATTATGTGTCTGATACTGCAGTAGAATCATATATTTGAATGTGTCTTAGAAACGTTGAATCAGGCCTCCTTATTGTACAGTTATGGCAACTGAGACCCACAGGTGTTGGAGTAACTTGCTTAAGGCCAAATGGTTAGTTAGCAGGATGGCCAGGACTAGAACCTAGGTCTGACTCTTATGCTTTCTACCATAGCCCTTGCTAGTTGGTGTTACCTCTTTGTCTGATTAGCAGCCATCCCCACTGACTGCCAGCCAATTCACATGGACAGGACAGTCAAACCAACTTAACTAAAGCAGAAAGGCACACTAAAGGAGAGAGGCAGGAAACTTAACTATCTTATGCACATAGTAAGTGCTCCATGAGGACAGCAAGGTGTTGCAGTGGATAGAATGCTGGACCTTGAGTCAGGAAGACTCATCTTCCTGAGTTCAAATCTGACTTTCAGACACTTATTAGCTGTCTGACCCTGGGAAAGTCACTTAATCCCTTTTGACTCAGTTTCCTTATCTGTTAAATAGTTGGAGAAAGAAATGGTACCACTCCAATATCTTTGTCAAGAAAACCCCAAATGGGGTTACAAAGAGTTGGACATGACTGAAAATATGACAATAGTTGCTTCATAATTTAAAAAAAAATCATTACTTCATTGGAAGGTCAAACTTTGTTGTTTCATTGGGAGGAATTTTGCAAAGTTTAGCTGGCATCTTGTCCTGTTGCCATTTGTTTCATGGTTGATAAGAGATTCACTTAGGACACAGATTGGAATTTTCTTTTAACCAAGGTAGTTTTTACGATTGAAAACCAACTCTAAGCACAACCAATGAAAAAGGTTTTAGAATCATAAAATCACAGAATATTAGAACTGGCTAGGACCTTAGGTCATTTATCTATCTTTTTTGTGATATCAAAGCTCATTGTCATTCTTATGAATGGGCACAGGTGTATAGGCTATATCATGCTGTTTGTAACTAATATTCAATTCATGCATATAGTTATAATATCAATATCATTTCATCCTAGCCTGATTTATTCCCATGATGATGATTAAAAGCTTTAATTATTGTTAATTTTAATTTTATTTGTTTCTAATTTGCATTTTAACATTTTAATTAAATGGCATTTAGTAATAATCATTCATGATGATATATTACTTATTGGTATATAAAGTACACTCCTCCCCAAAACTTTTTAAGCAGTCAACATGCATTTAAGCATTTACTATGTGCCAGGAAATGTACTAATTGCTGAGGATGTCAACAAAGGCTCTGACCTCAATCCCTGACATTCTAAAGGGGAGACAATATGCAAACAATTATGTACCAAAGGAGAGAGACAGAGACAGAGAGAATATCTCAGAGGAAAGGCACCAGCTGTGTGTGTGGGGGCATGGGGTAAGACCTCTTGTAGAAGTTAAGTTTTGAGCTTCATCCTGAAGGAAGTCAAGAAAGTCAAGAAAGAGAGTATTCTAAGCATGGGGAGATAATCCAGGTATGATTATCACCATTTTACAGATGAAGAAATCAAATCCTAGAGAAATAAGGGTCAGTAATTTGCTGGAAGTCATTTAACTAGTAAGTACCAAAGTTGACAATATTACTTGGGAATCCTTGCGCTAAGACAAATTGAGGGAATCAAAAAAAAAATAGAAAAATACAAATTCATAACTTTTTTTTTAAAAGAAACTTGTAATAGTTGCAAGACAGGGATGGAAGAAACTATCAGTCTACATCCTAAAATTAAGCATGATTTTCCTTTTTATGTCCAGCCCTCATTCAAGTTAGTTTGGCAATCTGAATTGTAGGCCTTCCGTATAACTATGTATTGTTAAGTATGAAAAAATAGGAGGGTCACACAAACTAAGTGAACACTGTCCAGAATATAAACACTGTAATTTCCCTGTAATAACAGGGGAACTCCGGAGTACCTAACGATAGGGGGTGCTGGGGTGTGTGTGGCAATTATAAGGACAGTCATGAAAACACTACTGCAATGCCTTCCATAATTATGTAGTTAATCCATGTCATCCCAGTGAGGTGATAATCCATTTTCTCAGAGATGATGTTCTCTTCTGTCCTCTTTGTGAAGCCATTAGATAGCATCAGCCGTCATGGGATAGGTGCGGGAAGAAAGAAATAATTGGTTGTTAAGCCTAGTCAGTGGCTCAAGATTTGGCAGTTGCATGACAACACTAGTGTCACGTTCCCTTTTCTCGTCTCTGAAGTAAACTTTTGATATTTTCATAAGAAGTATTAGGTGGTGGGGCGACCAGGTAGCACAGTGAGTAAGAGCACCGGCTTCAGTGTCAGGATGACTTGGGGATCGAATCCGGGCTCAGACACTTAGCACCCACCCAGAAACACCTGGCCGTGTAACCTTGAGCAAGTTACTTAACCCCAATTGCTTTAAAAAAAAAAAAGAAATATTAGGTGTCTAGGACTTTTCTGGACGACAATTTCTATGTGGAGGTGAGCTCTTCCTTGATTTTCCTGGTGAAGAGATGATCACTGTTTTCTAACATTGAAAGGTTCATTAAAGACTAGATTAGCTCAGTGGCAGAGGGCAGGACTAAGAGCCGTGCATAGAAACTTTAGGAAGGCAGAATTTTGGCTTGGGGGGAAAATCTTTAACAATCATAGCTTTGCAAAATGTGGAATGGGCTGTCTCAGGTGGTAGTGAGTTCCCCTATTCTTGGAGGTCTTCAAGGAAGCCTGAATGATGTCTTGTCAGGGATATTATAGAGGCAGTTTGTGCTTCAAGTACACAGTTGACTGTTTAACCACCAGATAGTGCCGCTAGCCATTAATTGGACTTGATGGGTTGGAGTAGATGGCAGCTAAGGTTTCTTTGGATTCCCAAATTCTGCTCTTCTGTGGTACTCAGCCTAGAGGATCTGGCGTTGGGCAGTGAGCACAGCTAATGCTTATGACCTTCCACCCCACTGAGCAGAAAAATGCCATACACTCTATGGTTATTCCTCTTAGCTATGCTTCTCTTTGGATGCTAATTCATTCTCTAGGGGTGAGTATGGATTATTGTGGACTTATCCAATAAAAATCAGCTCTCAGTGCCTCAACTCTTGCAAACCCTGTATCTTCTCTTAATTGGCTATATTTTACTGGACCTCCTGTTGCTTGTGCTTGAAGAGGACTGATGCCATCATGATATTGTGGTCAAAGTATAGTGTGTTTGAATGTGGCTGATCAGACCAATACAAACTCAGAAGGCTCTACCACAGGTCGGTCACAAATAGTCTGTTTGAACATTTGAGATGTAGATGTCTCTTGATTTGCACATTTTATGTTTCCTGTGTTCTATTGTGATTCTTCATAGTTCACAGAGCATGGTGACTTCTTTGATGTGGGCTGTGCCAGTCCTGTGCCAGTATCTCCAATGTCTCACAATGTATACTAAAGTGTGAGTTCTGGCCTGACAATAATACCAAGAAAATAGAGGTTCTTTACCAACCAACACCCGTACCATACATATGGAGAAACTTTTGGTTATAGCAAATGGAGAAATTTCTAATGCTGTGGATAAATTCATTTGCTTTGGCAGTATACTTTCCAGGGATGTCCATATAGGTGTTGAGGTTGGTATATGCTTTTCAGCATTTGGGAGACTCTGAAAGAAAGTGTCAGAGAGAAGAGGTCTTAGGCTACATACCAATCTGAAGGTCTATAGAACTGTTGCACTGACTTTATTGTATGCCTGTGAATCCTGGACAATGTCCCAACACCATGCCAGAGAATTGAATGGCTTCCATTTGAAAATGTCTTAGGAAGATTCTGAAGGTCCCCTGGCAAGATAAGATACCAGATGCTGAGGTCCTCTCTCAAGCTGCACGGCCAAGCATTCAATCTCTGTTGCAGAGAACATGACTCCGGCGGGCTAGTCATGTCCCAAATGCCAAGCATATGTTTACCTAAAAGACTATGTTATAGAGAACTTGCACAAAGAAAGCATTCACATGGAGGTTCTTCAAAGAAGTGGTACAAGGACACTCTCAAGAACCTCATATAGTAATTGCATCCTAGAGTTATAGCCCATAGAAACAAATCACCAACTCTATATACTCTTGGCATTTAATAAATACAAGCAATAAATAATACACAATAAAAATACACCTCTCTGTTACATTTCTGTAGCTTTCCCTAGGCAACCCCTGAAAGATCTGGGCCAAGCAATTCAAGGAAAGACACTGGTAAATTTGTTTAGTGCTCCATGGCCACTCCTGTGATCACGCAAAGGAATGTGGAGCATGCAATAGTTTGCATCTGATATTCAACTCATAAATCCAGTGGGGAAAGTCATTGGATGGAGACTGTGGACCTTTGGACCTCATCCCTCCTGCAGTATGTAGTTTCAACTCACACTCCTGTTCATACTGGAAGTCTGGAAGACTTAGTGATTTTCTGCTTGATATTTTATCATTGACAGTTCCCTGACTGCATAAAACAGGCAAATCCAATCAGTCATAATTCAGCTAAGAGGTGTAGTGGATTGCGTGTTGGTCCTGGAGCCAGGAAGAAAAGAGGTCAAATCCAGCCTCAGGAATCCTCTAACTGGGTGACTCTGGGCAAGTCACTTAACCTCTCTTGGCCTCAGTTTCCCCATCTGCAAAATGCACATAATAATAGCACCTATCTCACAGGGTTTTGGGGAGGATCAAGTGAGATAGTATTTGTAAAATTCTTAGCATAGTGTATGGCACATAGCAGGTACTATATAAAGGCTAACTATTGTTATTGTCATTATTATTATTATTATTGGAAACTCTCCAATCTATTTTCCATTTTGTCCCCTTAAGCCCTTCTCAAGCTTTCCATTCAAGCTTCAGCTGACCCAAAATTATGTCCCATCTCCTCTCATTCTACCAATCCTTGATTTTCCATCTTGCTTTGTTGCCTCTCCAAGTCTCATCCCTTCCATTAGCACACCTGCCCTTTAGCTCACCTTCTAATGATCAGCCATTCTTGGTCTTTTCCTAACCCTACAGTTCAGAGGGAAGAGGGTGGAGTGAGATTGTTTAGAACTAAATGACTTCTGATACACCTTCCAACTCTATGACTCTATGCTGATGTCTCTCAAATAATTTTAGGCAGGTATATAAATGGAAATGCTTCAATGACTGTGACATTTTCATAAAATCATAGATTCAGAGCTCAGAGGGACCTTAGAGGTCATTTAGTCTAACAATCTTAATTTTATATATGGACAAACTGAGACCTCAGAGATATTAAGTGTCTTGCACAAAGACAGACTGGAAACAAACAGCAAAGCCTCAATATGAACACTGAATCTAGCCCTCTGTCCACTTTTTTGTTGCCCTATTTTAGCAGAATGGTTCATTGTCTAAAGCCAAAGCCGACCCTGAGTCAGATTTGATTTTCAGTCCTATCATTTCCTTATGGTTTAGAAATGGGATGGAAGGGTGGGGATAATGTTGAGAAAGATTTCAATACTTTGAATTATAGCCCTGGGCAGAGATGTGCTCCTCCCACCCCACCCAGAGAACCTTCCCAGCCTCTGTCTTATACTTATCATCATCTGTCATCAAAAATTATCTCTTATATATGGCACTTAAAAGTTTGCAAAATGTTTTCTTTATGCAGACTCACTTGAACCTTATAACAACCTTAAGAGGTAGGTGCCATAGGAAATATCTTCCCTATTTTACAGATAAAGAATCATGTTCAGATACTTAAGTGGATTTTCCATGGTCATGAAATTAGTAACTGTTAGGTCCTAGCTGCTATATTGTTAAAATCCAACCCTGCTTTCATCTTCTACATGTTTTAGAAAATCTCCATAGTGCAGAGAACTGCTGGTCTCACAGTGAGAGCTCAATAAGGATTTGTCCTTAATGAGGAGGCTATGTGACCTTGGGCAGTCAGTTAACATGACTCAATATATCTATTTGTAGAATGTGGGGAGGGGCTAGTTAGATTCAATTCACTCTGACCTAATGAATTGACTAATGAATTGGTATTTGCTAAATGCCTCACATTAGGTAAGAGGCAACAGCAAGGTAAATGCGCTCCAGTACTAAAGGCATTTGTCATGGTACTTTGGGTCCTCTTAGAGGTGAGCTGGTGTTGTCCTTCAAGTTTTGAAGAGGACCAATGACATCATGGGGTGATGTCTTGACTTACACATGAAGTGAATTGGATTTAAAAGTGAAGGAGAGTTGCATAAAGTCCTCAGCCTCACTCTCTCTTCCAGAGTGATCCAAGTCCAGTGGCAAGACCAAAACTGACCGGCAATGTCCTGGGATGCCATGGATGACCTTGGCCTTTCAGGTCTCTGATTTGGTTGTTGAGTCATTTTAGTAGTGTCCAATATTTTGTCACCCCATTTTGAGAGGGTGATCACTGGAGTGGTTTGCCATTTCTTTCTTCACCTCATTTTATAGATGAGGAACTGAGACAAACAAGGTTAGTTAAGTGACTTGCCCAGGGTCACACAGCTAGTGAGTATGTGAGGCCAGATTTGAAGTCATGAAGATGAGTCTTTCTGATTCCAAGCCTAGTGCTCTGTGCACTGACCCAACTAGTTACCCCCAGGCCACTAAAGTAGAGAACTATAGATTGTGACAAATCATGGGAAAATAGCTAAGTTGTCCTAAATTCTGACTTAGACTCAAAGACTGCTAAAGTTGGAACAGATCTTAGAGAATTAAGATTCACCCAACCAACCCCACCTCTATTAAGCTTCTAAAATCTTTGTCATTGTTGTTAAGTTGTGTCTGACTCTTCCTGACCCCATTTAGGGTTTTCTTGGCAGATGCTGGAGTGGTTTGCCAATTTCCTTCTCCAGCTCATTTTCTGTGGAGGGCACTGAGGCAAATGGGGCTAAATGACTTGCCCAAGGTCATGCAGCTAGTAAGTATCTGAGGCTAGATTTGAACTCAGGAAGATGAGCTTTCCTGATTCCAGGCTCATTACTCTAGACACTGTTCCACTTAGCTGCCCTGTATTTAACTATTTTGTATTTATTCACTGTATATATTTCTATATATACTTATTGTCTACTTCATTAGAACTGAAGCTCTTTGAGAGTAGGTAGGGATTTATTTCTTTTCTTTTCCTATCTTTTCTTTTTCTTTGTACCCATATCCCTACCACCTGGAACAGTGCCTGGCATATTGAAGGCATTTAATAAATGCTTGTTTACTTGATTGATTTGTGTTTCTATCCCCGGCACTTACCACAATGCTTGGCAAATAATATATGCTGTGAATAAATGTTTGTTGATTGATTGATAATGTAAGTAAAATACTTTGTAAACTTTAAAACACTATATAAATACCACTTATTATTAATAATTGTAATTAATATTACTTCCAGAAGCAGCTCATTCTACTTTCAAAGGGCTCTTATTTGGGGGAGTTTTTCTTCACATTGAATGCATTGATGTGTATGGTTGTTATTTTTATTATTATTAATAATAACTACTACTGTGCTGCTATTACTATTGCTGCTGCTACTACTAGTACTACTAGTACTACCACCACCACCACTACTATTGCCACCTCTATCCATTTCACTTTCAAATAGCTTTCATTTTAAGGGAGTTTTTCCTGATATGAAATATGTCTGATTCATATTTCTTTGAAGTAAGACATAAAAAATGGGTGTAGTCATGGAGAAGGTCATCTCATGTAGCAATAATAATCACTGAGCAAAGGCAGGATGGTTGAAAAACACAAGGCATATCTGTGAGAGAGGAACCAGTTGAGTTGGAATGGGTCCTTTATACAGGGGCATAGTTTAAAAAAATTTAGCAAAAGGTCAGTGTCAAAAGGTGGGTTCGAATATATAAATTTTTAAAAAATCAGACTGTGGAGGACCTTAAATGTAGGTATAAATGGGACTAGCATGGGAGCACCCATGATCTCTTTGATGGGAGCCCAATGGAGCTTCTCCAAGTGGGGGAACATAATGGAGTGTGCGTGGGGATAGTCCTGTGACTTGGATGGCTTCCAGGGACATTTGTGCGATAGGAGAAGGGACTAAGACCAAGGAACCAACTAGTAGCTTCTGGTTATCCATGTCTTTTTAGCAAGGGACCAAAACACATATATCAGGAGACCTTCCCATTGGTCGTGTCTTCAAATGTATGCTTGATTCTAAGTCTATTTCAGCCGAGGTGCTTTATCACTCACTATTCCTCTCCAAGGGACCTACTGGCTTCCTAAGAGAGGACAGGTGTGAGCCCCTGGAGCCTGCCTTGTTCTGAATTCCTTCAAGGTGTTTTGTGGGTGCCAGCCTGACTTCCATAGCTGCTGAGCAGATGCTAGCTAGGTCTTCTCTCCTTCCTTACTTGTTCCTAGTCTCTCAGTTAGCAGTTTTCTTCCCACCCCCAGCCTTTCCCTCTGTCTCTTTTCTCCTCTTCTTCTTTATAATAGCACACATATAAACACACAGTTTCCCCACCCACTATCTCTAATACAATGAATGCCTTTGTCAGTTCAGATAAGAGCACCCGCTGCATAGGACGGCTCTATTTTTCAGTCCTGGCAAACGCGATCATAAGTTCAGTTTATTAATATTGCAACAGTTGCACTAAATGAGATCACTTGGCTAACAAAACATTTATCAACAAAACGCTGCCACCTACTGAAGTTTTGCAAACAGCCCAGATGATTGGAGAAGATCACAAATTCACTCTGTCACAAACTTATGGTCTTTTCTGAGACGGCTCTTGGGGAGAAAAAAAAAAGAAAAAAAGAATGATAACCGGCAGAAACAGGCAAGACATCTCTTTCATGCAGTCTGTTCAGAAAGTGTCAGGGTAAATCCTGCCAAGCAGAGTCCACACGGGGGAAGCAAGTTTGGGGCTCTTGGCGTTTGGTTTATTATGGGATTTTCAAACCGTGGCTGGGGAATGCTTCAGAAGAACTGCTAGAGATAGCTGTTGTCTATTATGAGCACATTCTTTACAAATTGATTGTCAGCCTAGCTATTCAAGCTGTAGCGAAGTCACATAAAAAATCTACTAGGTTGTTATTTTCCTTTCCCGGGAAGTAAATACATTTTACACATACACAAATGAAAATTACGGTGATGATAATAGATATTTTCTCTGCGTGTATGTTTGGCTTTTGACGTTCCCGTGTATCTCAAGGGGTCCACACAGTTGAAATCAATGTACAAACTTGAGAGTACTCAATTACACAAGTTCAGACAATGAAATGTGGCAGATACCTCCCCTGAAAGGCAAGGGGGAGGATTAGGGGGAAAAATGCATAAGGTCTAAGTCACAAAATATTACTTAGACACTCTCTTTCAAAACTTTCTTTTTTTAAAGTGTCACAGTTATCAGTGTCACAAGCATTTGGTTTGAAAATGCCTTCCACCAACCATCTCTAACTTAGAGTCTTAGAGGCACCTGGGGTCACTGACGGAGAGGTTAAGTGACTTGCCTACCCAGGATCCCACAGCCAGTGGGTATCCAAAGCCAGAATGGAACACAGGAATTTATGACTCCATTGTTGGCTTTTTAACCACTGTCTTTTTATAAGGTATTTGCTATGTGCCTGGAATATATGTATGTATAAACATATATGTTGTGTGTATGAATATATAGAATATATGTTATCTAATATATAAAACATATAACCATATTAGATAACATCTGTATTTCATCAATTTCTATCATCTATATCTCTAAATACTATCTCTATCATTTATCTATATTCATTATCTATCGCTATCATTTTTCTATCTCTGTCATCTATCATCTATCTATGTCTGTCTGTCTCTGTCTGTCTGTCTATCTATCTAATCTATCTGTCTGCTGAAATTTTTGTAATGTTGAATGCCAAAACTGTGAGCCTTTTTGGTAACTGCAAAATATCACTCTCCATTCCCCCATTTCTCAACACATTGGAATCTGTCTAGAGAAGGAAAGTGTGCCCTGGTGGAGGATAAATCTAAGTAGCTACTGAGTTTGAGACTGATTTGGAAAGCGACAAAAGTTCAGAGGTTCAAATGGCCCCAATTCCTAGCGCTGGGAATTTTATAGGATTGACTTGTCTTCTGAAACTTCCTGTTTTTTTTTCCCTGACTAGCTCTTGATATACAATTGTGCTGTCTGAGTGACACCAGTATGTGTGTGTGTGGGGGGGGGGGGGGTGTGTCAGGGGGGGGGGGGCGGGGGGGGGGGAGGAGGAAGGGGAGGGAGAGACAGATAGAGAGACAGAAACAGAGACAATTGCTCACCACCCATCTCCAAAAGTGAATTCCTGGACTTGCCCTCTGATTTTGATTAGCAGTCCTTGCCTCCCCTCTGCCCATGTGCTTAGTTGTTTTCTGAGTCTATAAAGTGTCTCTCTGTCTGTTCCTCTATGTGAGTGTGACAATGCAGGAATTTTCTGTTAATCAGTTTCCAGAAATAGAGAAGACATAAAAAATATGAGTAAGTGGAGCAGGGGAATTTCCACTTACAGCCCTGATGTCCCCAAATAGAACAGTGCCTCCCAAAGTCCCAGTGTGTTATAGCATTGTTGTCTGGGGTGGGGGAAGGAGAGGAGGATACAGTCAAGGACAAGGCCAGGGGATAGGGTTTGCCCTTAGCAACCTTGTGCATCCAGGAACGTGAGTTCTGGGGACAGCAGTTTTTCTGCTTTGCCAGCACACAGGGCCGTTTGTAGGAAAGGGAGCAGTGGGAGGTCTCTTTTCTTATATGCAATTCCTTGGCCAAGAAGAAGATTGAGCTCACATGTGTACAAGTCAGTGAGATCATTGGTAGGAAATCCTTGGAACTCGTTAGAAGGAAACAACAATAAAAGTCCAAGTTATTTGAGTTACTATTGTTAGCAGTGTGATTTCAAATGGAGAGAAGCACATTTTGTCTCCTGTTCACATTGGCACCCCTTCACACCATTCTGGGAATTTGTTCAGAACAGGCTACAAGAATCCTAAATCGCCTTTGATATCTAGGCCCATTTCTTAACAAACCCGTATTTTCCCTGGAGGGATTTCCAATGAATCTGATAACTGTTAACCCCTCTCTAGGATAAGACCACCACCTCTGTCTACCTCTGCTATTGTTATCATGGGAACCTAACCTCATTGAAAAGAAGTTACTTCTGAATATGTAACAGTGCCCTCTATGGTAGTTTCTGATTATAAACATAAAGCATATATAGTATACATAGCATAAGTAGGTGGCATGTTGTATACACATATGTATATATGCACATACAATGCACACATGTGTGTATATATGGAATATATGTGATATATTGATTAGCATGCTGACACATTATACACATATGCATAAATATATGTATATACCCATATGTATGCCTCATATTACCATGCTGGGATATAGGCACACATATAGATATATGTGTGTAATATAATATATGCACATACATATGTATATATTCACATATGTACATAAACACACAGGTGTATATATATAATGTGTATATACTCTCTCTCTATATATATGTATACATATAATCTTTTTTTTGCTCAGCATAGTAATAAAAAGCATAAGGATTCCCTGTGAAAGCAGCAGATGACCCAATACAATTGGAATGAAGAAAAATGCTGAATAGATGCAAAGTCTCAGGAAATTCACATGTAAGGTTGTGTGCTATATTTTCCCTTTGTCTCATAAAAGTATTTTACTGAAAGGTAACAAGCAGTTGATTTCATATTAAATGCTGGCTGATAATTAAAAATGAGTTTGAAGTTTACAGCTTAGCAATAACTCCATTTTTTGCAGAGCTAATAAAAGTCAATAAATTTGTTTTGTAATAATCAATTTCAGCACAGAAAAATCAGCAAAATTGCTCCTTCCAACAGCCTACTTTAGTTAGCTATAAGGCTAAGAATCTAAGAGACTCAGGTCTCAGGAAAACTCAGAGAAAGTCAGTGTCAATCGTGCAAAAATGGGGATGTTTTAGTCAGTAAGTTTCTTTGTTGTTCTCAATTTATAAATTGTGAGGACTGGGGAGCTATCACCTTATGAAAGTAAATTCATCCTTTAAAGTAGTATGTCAGGCACTTTCCTGGATGCTTTTAATAGCATATTCTCCCTTCCTCCAAACCCCTGCCCAACATCACTGAATAAAATTTTCTTTTAAAAATACCCTGGAAGTTCATTATAACAGTGTTCACTGCAGAATTCACTATTAGGGAAGGTCGATGGTAAATTATGCCTCAGGGGATTAAGTTACCAAGGTACCAAAAAGATATAGTTATGAACTGTTTTAATCTACAGAGCAGTCCCATTATATAGATGGCTGTATTGATAAGCAGTGTGGCAGAGTATCAGACCTGGGTTTGGATCCTACCTTTGACACTAGGCATGGACATGTCAATTCACTTAACCTCTCAGGGCTGGTCCATAGAATATAATAGTGACAAATATTTCCCCCCCTCCTTTTAAATTAAATATAATGATCATTATGTGGAGATTTCTTGTGGCTTTATCTCTAGATATCTAAAGTAAAGGTAAAAATGCCATTCAATCTTATACCACATTACCACAAAAAGAAATGGAGCTCTTACTATGAACCTAGCACATTTGTGCTTGTTTACTCATTTTTCAGTCATATCTGACTCTTCATGATTCCTTTTGGGTCTGTTTGTTTTTTGGCAAAGACACTGGAGTGGTTTGGCATTTCCTTCTCCAGTTCATTTTACAGATGAGGAACTGAAGCAAACAGGATTAAGTGACTTGCCCAGGGTCACACAGCTAGTAAGTGTCTGAGGCCATATTTGAAGTCAGGTCTTCCTGACTCTAGATCTGGCACCTTTCTCCACCTAGCTGCCCATCTGGCACATAGCAGCAACTTGATAAATATTTATTGATTGATGTTTATTTTAACACCTGTTATTAAAGTACAAACGATCCTATGTCTAGAAATCATCTTCCCCATAATTTTTCTTTTACCAGTTTTCATTAGTTCTGATAAAAATCAGTAGTTTCTCAATAACTTTATTCCGAAAGCATGTTCTTCTTTTAGAACATCTGACATTTATGCTTTGGATTTGTTACTTTGAACCTTACAACAGCGCTATGAGGTAAATAGGAAAGTATTATTATCCTCTTTTTACAGACAAGGAAACTGAGTGGGATTGAGCCCAGACCTTCCTAATTCAGCCCAGCACTCCCAGAGAATGGGTATAGTAATGAATGTTCAAGTGGCTTGACTAGCCCTCCACTTAAAGAGAATTACAGTTGAATTGCTAAACACCTTTCCCCTATAGTGTCAGCCCCATTCACCAAAGGGAAATGCTAATAAAGTCTCAAATATCCCCCCAAAACTTGACTTAGCATGTGCACCTGTAGCATGTTCCATGTCAATCTATAGGATCAATTAAAGAGAATTTATTAAGTGTTTGCTAGGTGACAGGTGTGATGAGCCCTGGGGATACAAAAATCCAAAACAAAACAATCCCTGACTTCAAGGAGTGTGCATTCTATTAAGGGAAGAAACATATACACATATAAATAAATACAAAATATATGCAAAATAAATGCATAAAAAGGGTTTTGGGTGGGTGGTTAGAAGGTATAGAAATCAGAAAAGACTAAAGGTAGGAAGTAGAAAGTACTGGATGTTACTTTGCAGCCTCTGGGACCTTTGTTTGCCTTGGGGGGGTCAGTAATGGGGTGGTAATGAGGAACCTGTGCAGTCCATTGAAAGGTAAGGCAGCAAGATTCATATAATAAAGTAATAATTATGTTGATCATAGCTGATATTTATGTAGCATTGAAGGTATGCAAAGTGTTTTATATATATTATCTCATTTGATTCAAAGAGATCTCTGAAACCTTCAGTCCTATCTGGGTTGTTTTATGGGACTTGGACTCTTTAAAATGATAACAATTACCTGGATTGAGATGGAAATAATGAACATGAGTTTGGACCGAGATAGTGAATAGATGGGCCTGGCCTGCTGTGGTCTGTGGAGTCATGAAGATCTGGACATGACTGAATGAATGAACAACAACACCTGGGTTGAGGGAAGATGAAATTATACTGTACATGTGGGAGTCGTCAGACTCATAGTAGACTTCCTAATGAGACAGCAGGTCAATGGAATTGCTAGGTCTACACTTGTGAGACATCCCCAACATACTTTTAATATCCTTGCTACCCCCAATACACCCTCAGGGCAAATAAGCAGAAGGTTGGGCTAGATAACATCTGAGCTTCCTTCCAGTGTTGTGACCTATATCAACATTGGTGAAAGTTTTGGTTTCTTTTTTTACCCTCCTGTGTTTATTAAGTCCTTTTTTTTTTTTTTTTGAGTAGGGGATCAGTTTTGACACTGATTCAGGTCTGAAATGTTTCTGTCCATTAAGCCAATTCCACGTTCCATCTCCTCTTCTCTAACTTGACTGCCCATTTGAGGGAGCATGTGCTATTTATTCTACTTATTATGCTTTTAAGTGTTTAATTAAGTAATCATGGCTGCTGGGGAGGGCAATTCTCACACTTAATGACTGGATGCAGAAGTTAACCCAGCTTGTCATTAACTCCCAGGAAATGCCTGACTAGGAAGAAATTATTGCTATAAACCTAATGAAATAGTTTTCCCCCACCTTTTTCTCAGTACCTCTGTTTTGAGCTCTATATGCTATAACCAATGTATTTGGGGTTTACATTATGGCTTTCCTGATCACTAATTATCAAGAAAACAACTAATAGCAAAACTATATTACAAACCAGGGGTGCTATGGAGCCACCTTGAACAAATTCTCAAAAAGCCAATTGTTAAATTTTCTGTGTGAACATTTACACTTCAGAAACGTGCAGACACTGCAAATCAGGTCTCCATTTATTGTTTCGTTTGTTGTCTGAAACTTAAGAAAGTGACAGTGAAAATATCAGCGATGCAAGTTAAATTACGTTGTGTATACTTTTTTGAGGGGATCAGCAGAAGATGGGGGACGTTTGTTGTTATATATTTACCCGCACACCATTGCTTTATTATTATCACATTTTATTATGTTTGAATGAGGTTAGACTTAATGCTTTAGAAACTGTTTACTAATTAATGGTTTGTTGTTCAGTCATTTTTCAGTGGAGTCCAACTCTCTGTGACCCCATTTGGGGTTTTCTTGGCAAAAATGCTGGAGTGGTTTACCATTTCCTTCTCCAGCTCATTTTATAGATGTGGAAACTGAGGCAAACAAGGTTAAGTGACTTGCCCAGGGTCACACAGCTAGTAAATGTTGAGGCTAGATTTGAACTCAGGAAGATGAGTCTTCCTGACTCCAGGCCTGGAGCTCTATTCACTGAGCCACCCAATTGCCCCCAATTAATGGTAAGTGGGAGCTACAGTGGAAGCAGGAAGAGGGATATGTATGAGGTAAGTGACCTGTTGACCTAATAACTTTATTGACCTATTCTTTCCACTGGGTTCTGAACTATAATTTTACAGTGAGATAAAAGAATGCCTGTGCTCATTTTTATTTTCTGTTGTTGGTTTTATGTCTGTACTCTTCAGAGATTGTTTGTCCTCCACTAAACTTCCAATGAAGGCATTTTGCCCTTCCTTTAGACTAATAGCTTCCCTTCCCCCCACACACACCCCACACCTGCTTTTAAGGTCCTGAGTTCTCATTAAAATCCTTCCTACTTAGGCCCTTTCTTCTGTTGTTCCTTAATTGACCAGAGAATTCAAAGCTAAGGAGTCTAAGATTCTCCTTTTACTTACAGGTTTCTTCCACAGGTTCCTCAGCCCTTTGTGACCCAGAAAGTCAGGGGCCTGTATAATTGAGCTCAGGGTCTCTCATTTTGATATTGTTGAACACGAACCAGTGCTGCTTCAAGCCTGCTCCTCTAATGTAATTCCATTAGAAAACTCCATGTCCTTCACAGAAGTTAACGTGCACTTTGCTGTAACTTGGTCCATCTTACAATCCCACTAATAGCCTTTTACTGTAGGGAGGCTATCTAAAAGTGCCCATCCATCCGGAGGCTCCCTAGGAAGAAGCAAAGAGAAGAGTTAGGAGGCAACTAAATGTTTGGGTAGTACTGACTTTCACAGTAATTGCACTTAAGTAAAGTAATTGATTGTACAACATGACAGGCTTCTGCTTTCTACCTTGGTCCCCATCTGCCCACATATGGTCTGGTCAGCACTATGGACATTGACAATAATGAGAGGAGGAAAATGACAATAGATGGAATCTTCTATTCCAATATTGTTTATACTGTAATCAACAATTTCTATAATAGGTAAAGACAAAGCTGGCTATAAAAGGAATAGCAATGAGATCGCAAAAAGGAGAAATCACTATATATATATGTATATATATATACATATATATATATTTTAAATCAAACTTGAAAATGAAAAAAGCAAGGTATTCTCAGGCATTAAGAATCCTTTTTGCTAAAGGCTGGTCGACTATGTCAGTCCCATTCTTTAAAACTTGTAGTGGCTCCTCACTGTCCCTTGAATCAAATCCAAAATCTTAATTATTGACTAAGTTCCCACACCAACTGTTCATCTACTGTCTTCTCCTCCTCTTCTACTGTTAACACCTTGGTTGGTGTACTTTAGACAATCGTCTTTTTCATGATATCATTTGTATTATTTCCTCTGACTAAAATGCCTTCTATCTCCTTTGCAAAATGGCTTATGATGCATCTATTCAGCATAGCATTTCTAATTTGTTTATGAGGTAACCTTTTGTATCTCCATTCAGAGTTGATTGTGGTATATGATGAGAGATGTTGGCTAAAACCTAATTTCTTCCAGACCCCTTTCTAGTTTTTTCCTGCAGGTTTTGGTGACTATTGACTCTTTTTCCTAGTAATTGGGCTCTAAGGTTTTATTCAACTGTATGATATTATATGTCTGCTTTCTTCTCTATGCTGGGTACCTAATTGGTTAACACTGACTTTTTCTATTTTTCAGCCAGTACCAAATAGATGATTATGCTTTGCAGAACAGCTAAGACCAGATACTGTTAGTTTCAGTTATTCCCCGCTTTTTTTCATTATTTCCTTTGAGATTATTGACATTTTGTTCCTCCAAATGAACTTTACCATCTATTTTTCTAGACCTGTAAAGTAATTTTTTTGATTGGCATGGCACTGAATAAATACTTTCAATAGTTTTGGCAGTTTTAGAATTTTGGAAAAGCACAATCACAAGCGTTTAATATCACTCCAATTATGTAGGTCTTTATTTCTGTAAAGACTATTTTCTGGTTGTATTCACACAGTTCCTACTGTGTCTTTGTAGGTAGATTTTCCAAATCTTTGATTCTTTCTATAGTTATTTTTAATGGAATTTCTTTCTCTGCTTATTCTGGCTGAGTTTTGTTCACCATAGGATTTCTATAATAATTTCATGTGACCCTAGTGATTTGAATCCCTTTAGTAACCTCAGCCATACTCATACTTTCCAGCCTCTTGAAAAGCTTTAGGGTGTCAAGGGAGGTATTGTTTCTCCTATATCTTTTCTTTACCCCTGCACCTCCTTCTCCCTGAGCAGTATCACTAACCACCTTGATCACTCATATTATTCATCAGACTTGCCTATAAATAACTTCATGGTTTCTAAAAATTACCCTCAATATCAAATATTAAATCCACCCCTAAACACCAAAAATTTGCTATCTTTAGATATTTTTTAAAAAGTGCTATAATCTCTTATCACAATTCCAAAAGAGGTATTCTAGAAATCTTTTGAGTTATGGCAATATGGTTTCTTCTTCAAATGGGACAATGCTCATTTGCATATATAAATTCTGATGTGTTTAGTAATCACATGTACTTATAGAATATCTTGGGCATTTTTTTTCCAAAATGTTTTAGAAAGGCATTGGAGCTAGTGGTTAGAGAATTGGTTTTGGATACAGGAAGAACTGGATTCAATTCCTACTTCAGATAGCTTTTACATTAATTCACCAATTAGCATTCTATTATTGTAGGCCTGAAGGAGGCAATAAAAATTCAACTAGACCATTCTCTATTTTCAAGGCCAGCTTATGCCTGAACAATTTTATATGAATGGAGATTTCTTCTAACAATCTCCAGGGAAGAGGTTTAACTGTTCCAAAATCTCATAATGCTTTATGTTGTGTTTTAACCTATGTCTCTCTCCATTAAGGTCCTGGTCCGATGCCTCATCATATCATGGAGGACATAATAGTATCTTAAAAGCTATACTGGTGGAAAACAAGCTCTGGTAGGCCCTGTTAAGATGGAAAGGCTTTGAAAACTAACTCACTTAAGAACCATGGATCTTTTATTTTAATAACAATTGATCAATTAATCAATCAATAATAAATGTTTCTTAAATACTATGTAATAGAGAGTTCTAGATACAGTTTCCAACCTCAAGAAGCTTATTTTCAACTATTTAAAAGTATATATTAAATACATGCAGAATAAATACAAGGTAAATTGGAGGGGGAAAGACTCTAGGAACCAGAGTCATAGAGAAAGTGTCATTTGATCAGCTCTATCATGTATAGAGATACTAATCAGCAAAAGGCTGACTACAGGTGATGAAGACCTTTTTTTGTGCTTTTTGGAGGTCATTTGGGGTTAAGTGACTTGCTCAAGGTCACATGGCTAGTTTTTGTGTTAAGTGTCTGAGGCCGGATTTGAACTCAGGTCCTTCTGACTCCAGGGCTGGTGCTCTATTCACTGTACCACCTAGCTGCACTGATGAAGAATTTTGAATATAAATCCTTAATGGAGTCAAAGACAAACTAAACAAAATGAGGAACAATAGTTTCAGGATACTGGATCCTAGTAGGCATTTCACTGGTCTTGTTTGTAAAGAGCAGCCAGAACATTCATTGCATATTTTCATTGTTTGCCTTCAAAACTCAAGTTTTGTATTGCAATTATGCCCCCAAAATGTAATTCAAGTCTTTTGGGCTCTAAGTCCAAGTATACAAAGTCAGTGATGTGGTGTAATGAGAAGATAAAGGGGTTGGATAAACTTGGTACCAGAATGATAGCAGCCACTATTGGCCATCAGTTTGGTTGATGCCTGCACCAAGTGAGGCACATAATGGAGGAGTGCAAAATGAAGATACATGGCCCAGGCAGGTCAATGAAAACTGAGCCAATTCATTCATCTGAGGATCCAAGTATATATAGTGAAAAAACTGCATAGTCATGCATAGTCTGCATAGTCTTTGAGAGCTACTTTCTTGGAGGACTTCCCTATACCATAGTTCTTATACATCTCAAAATTTTGTACTCTAATCTTGGTTATCATGGTACAAGAGACAGGCAGGGATGTTCTGGGAACACCGGGCAGGATGTTCTGAAAGCCTCCCTTGCATGGAAGAGGGGTAAGCCAACATTCTGATACTTAGGGGAGAAAACAGGCAAGAGTCAAACTCTGTCCTAGATTCCTCAACCCAGAACAGACTCTATCAGAGCTGGCCCTCTACATTTGGTGTTAACAAATCAACAATTTGTTATGACTGCAAAAAAGGAGTAAAGTGTTTATAGTACTGTTGATTTCATGTGTTATGAAAAGTGAATATGGTCTGAAATCAACTTTTTAAAAATTGAGATGTTAACACAAAAGGTCGCAAAATTCTGGGGAATTACTAGAGGGAAAAATGTTTTTCATGTTACCAATTTTATTTTGTATACTGCATTTTATGGATTATTTCATGGTTACTGTGTTAGGAAAAGAACATGTTATCAGAATTATTATTTTATTATAAAGAATTATATGCAGAAAAGTGTATTTTCAGCAATCTCTAGTGAAAGATTGTAGTTTTTGGTGGTTGTAGGAACATAACCCCCTATTTCCTATAGATTCAATTTATCAACATTCACTTTTTTAACTTTCTCACTGTTTTCTAAGAACATTATCAAAAGTTTGAGAATAAAAAATATGAAAAAGTTGAAGATTAACTGTACATATATACACACATGTTCATTTCTCATTTTGAGGTTTGCAAAGCACGTTGAAATGACATCTCATTTGATCCCCACAACCCTTCTATAAATAAGCGCTATTATCCCCATCTTATATATGATGAAACCAGTCCTGAGAAGGGTTAAGTGATTTGTCCAATTCCAGATAGCTAAGGAAGTGTCTGAAGCAAGCTTTTAACTCAGGAATTGCTGGCCCCAATTGTGCAACCAAGTTAGCTCTCTACATCCATCTCTATCTTATATTTATATCTATGTCTATCTCTGTGTGTTTGTGTATATCCATACATACACACATATGTATATATGTTGAGGTTTAGGGAGGCTGGGACCCTGAAATTACAACATGAGAGTCCTGCCTGAATGAATTCGACCCAAGTCTTTTTTCATCCAAAGAAAAACAAAAGGTTTATTAAAGGTCCACCATACTGGCCAGATTCCTAAGGAATATAAATATTTGTATGGTTAATGCAAGAGGCCATATTGAATTTGAACACCTTCATGGAGGCCGAGATGGATCTTATACTAACAGAAAGACTGTGAGAGGGATCTAAAATTGACCAAGTATTCTGGGGTGATTAGAGGAGGGGTTTAGGAACCAATATAAGATCAAGGGTGGAAAGGAGTTGAAGGGGATCCAGAGATAACAGACAATGGGGGGCTAGGCTAGCTTAAGGGTAATAAGAGAATTTGGCATAACAATAATGAAAAGCTTATAGCCTCAGATGAAGGCCAGGTCAAGTGGCAAAATTCAAGGAGAGTTCAAGTTGGGATTTGGGCTTGGACTCCATCACATGTATGTGTATGCTTATATGCACATAGGTGTATATAGATGTGCATATGTATTTGTTACTTATTTGTGTATATCTTGTTTCTTATCAGTAGAATATAAGCTCCTTGAGAATAGACACTTTTTTGTTTTTTTGTCTTTATATACATAGTCCCTAGCATGGTGCAATGTTTATTGAGTGAATGATTGAATGAAGATGCTGTTAGCAGAGACATGCCTGTATTATTGAACTGACCAACCTTTTCCCTTGGAGATTGAAGTTGCCCAGTTCTAGTAATGGAAACAAAGATGTGATTTCTTATTTCTATCTCCACATCACTGTACATCTCCAAGTATTTCTCAGGCACAGTGGCAGCACTGAAAAATTCCCCTGAGGAACTTGGAGGACTCAAATGCTCCCCACCATTAAACCAGCTGGTGGAGACTAGGGTTGGCATTCTTTTCCCTTTCCCTATCCTTCTTCTATTTTCCCTTCTTCCCTAAAAACTTCTGACAACTGTGAGAATCAATAACTCACCAAAGTGGGACCAGGAATATATCAAAGAAGAATGGTTTTCTTGGTTTATAGGGCTATTCAGTGTAATTCTGCATTTGTTTGGCACTGTTCATCTTGATTTCAAGGGATTCCTATGATTTCAGCTATTCAACCAGTAACCTAGTTATATCCCAGCCTAGTGATCCCAGCCTTACAAAGCAAAGGAATACGTGATAGTGGCCCCAACATAATTTACCTAAATATAACTTTCTGCATCCTAAGATCATTTCTTCTGAACTGTTCAGTTCAGTTCAATTAAATTCAGTCAATTCATTATGTATAATGTACCAGCCATGCAGAAAACACTTTGCTAAGTATAAACATAGGACTGAAACAAATACAAAGTGAAATAAGCACAAATACAGGAATGGAAAAGTTCCTGCCCTCAAAGAGCTTATGTTCTGCAAGGGAATAAACTGTACAAACAGATTATTTGAGGAGGGAGCACTAACAATTGTGTAGAGAGGTCAGGAAAGACTTAATATCTTCTGTTTTAATATTAACCTCCAGAAGCCAAGGTAACCTTCTGAATCCTTTATTTCAGGCTGAATAGCTTCAATTTCTATAGACTTTTATTAACTTTCATTGCTTAAAAAATATTGGGATGGGGCGATGTTGCCAAACTTGCCACATTGATTTTCAGTGAAAAAAAATATCTAATATAGCGTCGTGGGAGGATAAGCTTGTGCTCCCACATTCTATACTTCTGTTCATACCTCCACAAATTTCCTTACTTTCTATTCCCCAACCCAAAACATAGGAGAGCATTATACTTAGGTAGTTATTCCTATCTAGTACCTGTACAGTTAGTCATCCAGCCTGAGTTTTTCTTTTCTTCAGACGATAATTGACTTCCCTAGCATAAAAGAGACATATCATCCTTTCTTGAATTATCCATCACCCTTTTTTAACCAACCCTGCATGACTAAAATTTGAATTAAAATTTCAGAGAGGGCCAGACTGAGTAGCCTGATGAAAGGGAGATCATTTGATAGGAACAAGAAGCAGGTGCCATAGACAAAAGGAAGATAAAGTTAAATCTCCTTCCTCACTGTGGAGCCTGCACCATTGACTGGCAAGGCTTCTCAGGTACTACTGCTCACTAAAATGAAGCAACAGGAAAAATCATTAGGCAGAGAATTTATTTCTAGGTAACTAAATGACACAAAATAGACAAGCTAGCTTGAGTTCTTTGGCTGGAAGGTTTGGTTTGAGGAAGAAAAAGGGGGTGAGGAAAAACAATAAATATGTGTGAGGATATACATAAAAGGATATGGGATCATTACAAATTGTGTGTTAGCAAACTGTGTCCTTAGTGCCTAAAACCATGTGAAACTTCCCTCGAGTTCCTGAGCCACAATTTTAAATCTGAAAAACTGAAAACTGAGATAATGGTCCCAGGGCTGGATTTAGCTTTTTAGTTAATTTGTTCTAACCCTTTTATTTTGCAGATGAGGAAAATGAGGTCTGAGAGTAAAGTGCTTTGCCCAAGGTCTCACAGGCAGTGGGTAGAAGAAGTGGGATTTGAACTCAGGTCTTGTAGCTCCAAGTTCAGCATGCTTCCCATGTGTTCCCTTTGTCCCAACCTTTAGGACAATTGAAAGGTTCATGGTGGGTGCAAGCAAGCTGAAACACATTCCATACAAAAATTTACAAAGAAGTAAGGTAAAATATGTCATTTAAAAATGTATGAGCAGAAAAAAATAGGTCAGTTGTATGGTAAGAAAAAGATATCATACAATATTAAGTTTGAAGATTTAGAGCTAGAAGGGCCACAAAGATCAACCACCTCATTTTATAGATGAGGAAATTGAGGCTGAAAGAGAGATAACCACTAGACAGCCCATGCACTCCACTGCTATCTTTACAATACCAAGGGAAAGTGAAGAAGGCACATTGGAGGACCCTTGTATTAAACTTCTGGGGGCTGGGGATAGGGCATGGACAAGAAGAGTCTATTGCAGGCAGGGATGCATTGACATTCACATCACTGGAGGGATAGCCCATACCAATGAGATCACAGTTCCATTTGAGTGTCTGAGTATTTTGAGTATCAGTACAGTAATTAATAATGGTCACTGGGTTTTGTGAATCAGTGTGGTGTAATGGATAGAGTTCTGAACTTGGAGTCTAGTGCACATATTTGGGTTTGTATCTTGCCTCTAAAACCAGCTGTGCTTCCATGGACAAGTCACAACCTCTCTGGGCCTCTGGCAGCTTTCGGAAACTATAAGTTATTGCCTTCTGTGTCACTGGAGGGAGTTTCCACCGTGACAAAATCATGGGCCTTTGACATATTGTACTTTGTACTCCTTTGGTATTTTCCACCAAAATATCTCAAAAGCTTTCAAGCATTGGTATTTCAAAGAACAAATTGAAATTTGATTCTAAAGCCTTTTTTCAAAGATGCTCTCAGACACTGTTCATTTCTTCCTAGAGTAGATCAGATCAGTTATTCAATTTCATTTATGTTCTAAATCTTCTGTTTCCTCTTCCCATAAAGGTATATTTCAATGAAATATGCTAGTCTGTAGTCTCCTCTTCCTTCCCCAACCATACTAAAATGACTATATTGTATGCTATGATAGGATATCATGTGCTGGGAGTTACTAATGTGAAATAAATCAGTATGTGCATGATCACTTCAATTCCAAAGACCACTTTGCATTCCAAATGAAGTAAGGGTTGCATATGAACTGAGAAATGAGGTCCATTGCATCAACTCAACATGGACATGGAGCCATGATTGAGTCCTCCAAACAAAGCCATTATTGGTACAAACTAGAAGCACTAATTTTGGCTTAAAATTCTGGCTCACTCAGCTAAGGATTTCTGGTCAATTCAAATAGCTTTGGAAATAAGATGCTAGGAAGTCACTAGATATTAAATAACATACTTTCTGCTCCCAGATACGAAACTCTCCCATATTTTTTTTAACAATTATTTCACCTTTTCAGTGAAACATACTGAGTAGTGTAGCTTCATTACAATAAGGACAGAAAAGAGCTTTGAGATCATCTCTTCTAACCTCTTCAAATTACCAATGATGAAAACTCAGACCCAGAGAAATAAAATAACCTGCTCATGGTCTTATGGGTATCTGAGTTAAGATTAGATCATATATTCAGGTTATGTTTACTCAACACAAACAGGTTTGCCTGAACAATGGTTTAAATCTCTCACTCTCTTTTCACTTGACATAGTCTTTAATGGTGAGGTGGCCCTCCTCCTAGCCAAGGTCAATGCCTCTACTTATACCTTTGATTGAATCTTCTCCCATCTTATTTGGGAGCTCTCCCATAATCTTTTTCTCTCATCTTTAATTTATTTTTAGTCATTAGTTGGTTCCCTTCGTAATGCCTACAAATATGCCCAGGTTTCCTCATCTTCAAAACTTCAGTTCACCCTATTATCTACCTTTCTTTTCCCTTTCAGAGTCATATTCATAAAAATAATTGCCTGTACTTATTGCCTCTTTTGCCTCCTCTTTTCCTAAATTTAAAACCAATTGCAATATGACTTCTTGTTCCAGCACCTTACTAAAACTGCTTTCTCCTTGGTTAGCAATTATCTTAACTAAGTATAATGGTTTCTTCTCTATCCTTATTCTGTTTGAATTCTTCATAGTCTTTGACATTGTTGACTTCCCCTTCCT
The DNA here is from genome assembly GCF_028583685.1 of Petaurus breviceps papuanus. Taxonomy (NCBI): domain Eukaryota; kingdom Metazoa; phylum Chordata; class Mammalia; order Diprotodontia; family Petauridae; genus Petaurus; species Petaurus breviceps. The sequence continues at coordinate 1,205,760 of NW_027187345.1, forward strand.
CCTAGACTACTGTCTCTGCCCTGTCTTGGATTCCTTCCTATCTGTCTGACTGGTCCTCCTTAATTTGTTGCATGGCATAACTATCCATCTTTTCCTCCCATAAAGCATGAGTGTCTCCAAGATTCTATGCGGGGGCCTCATCTTCTTTTTCCATACATTTTCTCTTGGTGAGATAGTTCCCATTGACTTAATTATTACTTCTATGGAGATGATTCCTAAATCTATATATCTTGTCATACTCTTTGTTATGTCACCAACTGCCTGTTGGACATCTCCGCCTGAATATCCTATTGGCATCTGTTAAAAGTAGCACCTTCTTTATGTAGCCTGGACTCACCATTGAAGGAAACAGGGAGGTGATTTGGCTTTTTTGCCACCCAAGGCATGAAAAATATAGTTTATGTCAAAGGTTTTTAGAGCAATTCCCATTACCCTGTGAGCACACCTTTCTACTCAGCAATACCAATTGGCATGGTGAATTTGGAAACTGAAGAGAATTGTGATTTATTTGGATTTAATCAGGAATTATATCTTTTTTTCAATTTTATTATAAGTAAAGTTTTTTAAATTGTATTTTATGTTCCATAAGTATCTCATTGTATTCTAATTCTAAATCAATAAACTGTCTGTCCTGAGTAGGCCTGGCTGAGAATATTTGGTGTGTGATTGGAAGAGGTCAGATCTCATACTTAAATTCATTATTGAAGTAGGGGAATGATGGTATGGAAGAAAGTTTTGGGTGCTTGGCTGACCAATCATAAGATGTTACTAAGACCTTCTGACTGTAGCACTGATGGGGTTTATGGGTAATTTTCTCACTGTGATGTGGAAAGTCTCCCTGGTTCTGTAGGATTAGGGTGATGGGCATTTAAGGAGTGAGACAGGAAAAGTAGACACATAGAATAAGTGTGTATCTTATATCTTATTAATTAAGGATTTTAGAAAACCTGGTTCACCAACACACAGAAAATCAAGATAGTTGTTATTTGTGGGTTCAGCAATTAGAGTCAAAATGAAATTTTGATTTTTAAGGATCATACCTTGAGGGAAAAGGAGTGCCTTAAAGATGTAGTAAAAACAGTACGGGCGAAAGGAGCAGTGTTAATTAGGGTGGAGACTGATAGGCTACAGATAGGAAGTATGATTTCTGACACAGAGGTTTCAATGGAGAATGTATTAAGCTATGCTAAGGTTAGGGCTAAAAGTGAAGATAGCTGGAGCAGGAGTGATAATGAGGTTTGGGATCAGTCTGGTGGTAAGAAAATCTCTGGTTTATGCTATTATTCCCCTCCCCAGTTACTACTCCAGCCTTTCCTGATACTACATCAAGATGTGTCTTCTTCCATAGCAGAGATGGAGGCTGGACATCCATCACTAAGGAGCTTGGGTGGTGAGAGGATATATTTAAACATCAAGTTAATGAAAAGTTAGAACAATGGTTAAGGATGTTATAGTGAGTCTAACAGTGGTAATCTGCAACTTCTATCAGTTGTTGAGTTCCATCAACGTGAAGAACTTTCTTTCAGCTGAACCATTTAAAGACCGCATATTAAGTCTGTCCTTTGTCCTTTTTGGGGGGGGGAGGGGTGACTAAAATGGGAAGTTTTATATACATGGACCCACAAAGATAAATTCTTTCTGTAGCTGATTTCCTGATGAGAGACTATGAGGGAAGGGATAAAAATGTAAGAGTTTGGCAGGTTGGATTTAGGATTCCTCTCCACAGCTCCCCTAATCCCTATGACCAGTCTACTTCAGTAGATTGATCTCACTTTTTTGGCTGGAGTCTCACATGAGTGGTATTAAATGTCTAGCCTTCCCTGCTGGACCATCATATAGGATTGAGCATATTAATTGGGGAAGTGTAACTGGGAGAATAGGACGGGTCTAGTTGTTCCAATAATTAGGGCTATTCACACAAATGGGCATCCCTCACTTGTATATTTTAATGGTCCCCATTAAGTGTGTCACAAATCTATTTCTTTTGAGTGAAGTGTAGTATGAAATATAGTCCTGGAAGACCTAGTGTAGGCTGTTCAGCAGTCTTTCCTCCTTATGTACTTGTGATCATGTAGTGTGGGGCATCTTTGTCCATAATAAAGACCTATATGAGGGGAGTCTTTGGCAGGTACTAAGAAGTGGCTAGATAAATCTTCTGGAGCTGTAAGCTCCACAAAGCAGTCATTCACTATATCCATTGTGAAGAGTAATTGCTTTTATATTATTAGGCCCTAGTTGCTATTGAAAGAATGACATAGAGCCATACCAGTATCCTTCATCCATAGTTACCTATTATGCATGACCTGATAAAAGATGTAAAAGATGGTCCCTCATGGGGTGGCTAGGTGGTGCAGTGAATAGAGCACTGGCCCTGGAGTCAGGAGGACCTGAGTTCAAATCCAGCCTCAGACACTTAACACAAAACTAGCCATGTGACCTTGGGCAAGTCCCTTAACCCCAATTGCCCCTCCAAAAAGCAAAAAAAAAAAAGATGATCCCTCTAACAAGACAGGTAGAGCACAAGAGTGCCCTTCCATTGTTAAGCAGAAATGATACATTTCAGATCATATTTACCCAGGGTCCTCAGCTGCAAATGCCTTTTATAAGTAGATTGTGACTTTCCTAGAGGCTGAAGTCTTCCAGTTGCACATCTAATGCCTTATCTCTTCAATTAGATGATGCCTTATCTCTTCTATTAGACCAATTCCACCCCATCCCCCAGTAGAGATTTAGCCTTTGAGGAACACTGGTTTTTTTTCCTGATTCTTTGATTGCTCTTCCTATCATGAGAGAGTTATATGCAACTGGGACTTCATCAATCAATTTAGTAATAAGGTACACATTGATGGATGGGTCCATCCAGTGGGCCAAGCTATGAGTTTCATGGCTGGTATAAGAAAGAGCCTTGAGGTAAGGGGAAGATAAGAAATATAATTATATTGATTCCTGGGTGGTGACTGTAGCAGCAAGCACCCCAAGCGTCCTCAGGGTTTGCTGCCAGCACAGGTACTTGGATCTACTTTGTTAAAGGAAAGCAACTCAAAATGGGTTAACAAGCTTACTTTAATCAGTCAGACATATATCCTTTACCTCGTTCAGGAGAAAAAGGTCAGCATCCCGAACTTCAAAGTATACAGGCAGAATTATCAAGACAGAAACAGATCAAGTAGACAGTTTCCAAACTGTCCAACCATTACATCCATACCCAGTCAACATCTGGGTTTCCACATCTGGGTTTTTCAAAGCCGGGGGGACCCTGGACAATGGCTTCCCAGAATACAGATCAAATCACAGAACACTTCTCAAAATGAGCCCCCAAAACAAAGCCTCACATCAGGGCTTATATAGCCTTCTCCTGGCTCAGAGAATGTAACAACCTTATTGACCCACTAGCCAATCACAAAGTATCTACTGAAAAACAAGCCTCCCACCCCAGGCTCCAGGTGCACTTTAGTCTAGGGGCAGGGAAGATCTTTAAATTTGCATTTCCATTACAGTGACATATCTCGTTGAGTCGTCAGAAGTGTGGAGAAATCATAACTAGACAATGAAGACTTCACTTTGGGGTCAGAAACAATGGAAGAATTTTGTTGATGCCTTCTACCATATCTACCATAATCATTAGGAGAGCATGTTAGTGCTCATCAGAAACATCATAGACCCCCCCACAATGAACTGAATAATCAGACTGATGCTCTTATGAAAATAAATATTGGGAATTGGCTACATCATTGATCTGGACACAGGAGCCATGATGCTTTGTTGTTGTAGGTGAGGGAACATATGATTCCCTTAGCTGAGGATGATGCAACTAATTCTGCTCAATGATGGTTCTCATGCCAATAGGAATGCCCCTCTTAGTAAGTTTAGTTCACCATGATTCTACATGGTTCTAGACCTCCCTCTTATTGTCAGATTGATTATATTGGTTCTCTACCTCCATGTCAGGGAAAGAATTCTGCCATTAAAGAAAGGTGATACATATTCAAGACATGACATTACAATGCCAGTTAAGTCTAGTACCATAATAGCCACCTTCAAAATGCGGTGAGACTATTTCTTTACTATCTATGTTGCTCTCTCCCTGTTCCCATATGCCCTGGTAGATCCCTCTGATCAGAATGCCAATTTTACCACAAAGAAGATTTGAAATGAGGTCAGCCACCACCATATTCACTGGGTTTTCCTTTTTCTTTACTATCCTTACCAATCTGGTATCATTGAACACTGGAATGGATTTTTAAAACATCATCTTTGCCATCACACCTTTGATCATTGGGAATGGGGTTCCCCAATTCTCAGAGTTTATATTTTTGATAAATCAGTACTACTCCAAGAAGGGGCAAAGGGAAAGGTTTAGCACTTTCTTAGATCCAACTTTTAGAAAAGTTTGCCTGATAAGGAAGGATTACTTTTAGATGTAGTACCAGTTAACTATCTCCATCAAGTTGTGTGAAGTCAAATTGACTTTGAGGTTTCTGCTTCCAAGGGTAAAATGCTTAGGTGCTTCTTAATAAGCAGGACAATCTAGAAAATCCCTTCCTAGAAAGGGTTTGGGGATAAAAAATATAGAATTATTTGGAGGTGCTTTTCTTTTAAATGATAAGGGGAACATGACATTTCTTCAGACACCATGGTGAAAAGGCCTGGGATAAAAAGGGAAACTTTGGTTTAGTGAGGGGCTATCTTTATTTAAGCCCTAGAGAAGAAAGGGGGTAGCCCTTCACTAGAGGCCACTAAAGGAACTAAGATTTGGTCCCATCTCCTTCATGGTATCTTCTCCCTCTCAGGGAAAAGAAAATTTGACTGGTTGGCTGGACAAGACTGAGTCAGTATAGCACAGGTAGAGTCCCAGTATCAGCTCAGGCCCTGGGACAAGTTTCATGCAATAAGCTTCTGACCCATTGTAATTGACCTAGAGCTGTGATGCATATTGGTGATGGACTTGGAGGCATTGGGGATAGATACACTGTGCTGTGCTTCTGGTATTCCTGGTGAGGTTACAGGTCATTGTGACTGTTTTTATATCAAGAAATCTGCTCTGACCTACCCCTTGCTATTTGAATAATACTATTAAAAAGGTCTTTTATATTTTTTATCTTTTCGTTGTTTTTATTAAGCTCTTCCTCTATTCTTGCTTAGGATTGCAGAATAGTTTAAAGACTAGTTTGGAAAGGTCTTTAAACAATTTCTTTTGGGGGTAAGGCTCACCATCAAAATGGTGGTATATTATTTGATGTAAGCCTGACTAATTCTTGACACAGGTGATATGGTGGACAGTGCTAGACCTCTAATCAAGAAGACCTAAGTTCAGATTCTTACTAACTATGTGACCCTAGTCATCTTTTAATGTCTAACTCAGTTTTCTTATATTATCCTCTAACATGTGAATAATAGCACCTACCTTCTAGGGTTATTGTGAGGTTAAAATGAAATAATATTTTTAAAGCACTTTGCAAGCCTCAAGTGCTATATAAATGCTAACTAGTATTGTTATTATTATACTTATTGTTATTTAACAGGGCAGGAGGTCATTTTTTTTTTTGCTTTTTCTTTTTTGGAAGGGGAAGGTAGGACAATTGGGGTTAAGTGACTTGCTCAAGGTCACACGGCTAGTTTTCTTTTGTGTGTGTGTGTTAAGTGTCTGAGGCCAAATTTGAACTCATGTCCTCCTGACTCCAGGGCCAGTGCTCTATTTACTATGCCACCTAGCCTCCCCCAGGACATCATTTTGCTTTCTCAACCCTAGTGGTAGAAAATGCCCAACCTATAATGAGGTAGCATTGTCAGAGATTTTAGTAGAATTCCCATTTCCTGGCAGGGACACCTTTCTAACCTAGCATTAGCACATGTGGTGGTGCATAGGTGTGTGAATGTATATAGGTAAAAGGAAGTAGTGTTTTCATTAAACCGGGAAATTATATATTTTAAAATCTCATTATCATTAAAGTTTTTTTTATTGCATTTTATGGTCTATAAGCGTCTCATAGCATTTTAACCCTGAATCCAAGACACTGGCCTGGCCTGAGTTAGACATGGATCAGAATAGCATCTTAGATTCAGCATGTCTAAAAAGGAACTCATTATTTTCCTCTCAAACATAAACTTGTTCCAAACTTCTCTCTTGCTCCGAAGGGTGATACATAATGCCTTTCTAATAATGTCAGGGCACTTAAACCATTCAAATGATTTTCAAATGCGTAGAAGCAAACTATGCATTCTACCAAATCCACATACTGTACTTAGGTTAAGTTGAGATTATTCTAAAACATTTGGACTGAAAAATGAAACATTTAGTCAGCCATTGAGATGTTTTATTTTCAGTGCCAAGCTCCTGGCTATCCAAAAACATATGGCTAATTAGCCAGTTTTTCGCTTTCTTGCTCAATGTTTGATACAGTATAGAAGAGCAGTATCCACCCTTTTCAAAACCCCATTCTAATGTAAAAAAAATATTTACCTACTTCCATGTGGAATTCATGTTTGCTAATTGAGAAAAATCCATCTTTGTGGAGAAAAAAATTATGAATTCAGTAAGTCTTTTATATGAATTTGTATTTCATTGATCACAAAAGTAACAGCATCCATTTGAAATATAGTAAGACATCTGAATCTGAATTATAATTTTTATTCAGTCTACAGAAGTTGTGCTTGTTTATTATATGGAGTCATTTTAATGAGATGCAATAACTCCAGGGCTCCCTGGAGGTGCTTGGCCCACAGGTTGGGAACCATTGGTATAGATGACACACTTTTTCTTTATCTTCTGAATCTAAATTTGCAACTCTAAAAAAAACCCTATTAAAAGAGGGGAAGCAAGAAAAAATAAATTATGCTGATGGTGCATTCACCAAATAGTGATGAGATCAAAATCTTGCATTTGTAGTGAAAGATCAATAGACTCATTTAAATACTTGCATTGATGAATTCATGTTAATGTTATAGACTCTTACCAATTTGCATTTAGGAAGAGCTGTGCCATTATGAATTCCCCAGTTTTCTGAATTAGCCAGCTTGTAAAAGGGATGCAATTGATATTGCTTGTTTGTTTTGACAAGTGAGGTTTAGTTTTATGATAATATTTCATAGTACACAAGTAAATGCCCCATAGGATATTTTGTAAAGGTAATGAAGCCTTAGTGATCTGCAATCTTGCTGCACCTTTCAGATATTAAATCTTTGCTGAAAGTAGAATGAGTCAGCTGGTATTTATATCGAGGTTTCCTAGGTTGAGTCAAAGTTAACAAGAATCTCCAGGATGATAATTGAATCAGTGGTTTTATCTTTATTGTTATCTTGATATGGTTAAATTAAAAAAAAACTTTGTTCAGTGGATCAAATATTTTAAATATATGGTAGGAAACATGTTACATACATGGGTCATTTTAGAAATTTTTGTAAAATGATTGCTTTGTTAAAGAAGATTAAAATCAGGGAAGCATAACTATAGGTAAGTTACATTCATGGTACGTCTAACAAAGAGGCTGTCCCCTCTATTAACATCTATATTCTTTATACCAGAAGTATCCAACCATTCCCAGAACATTCTTAGGGAAGCAGATTAAAATATAATTGAGAAATATTTAGCAAAATATATAAAAACACAATAGAACTCAGATCTTGTTAATCTGTAGTTTTCTAAATCAACGTGCAGCTCTAGGCATTTTTATGTATGGTTTAGTGGTCCTAATTCTGAGTTTGATACCACTGCTCTGTCACTATTCTCTACTTTTGAATTTTGTACCCCCTTGTTCTATTGGCAATCACTTTTTGCCTAAGCCACCTGTGGATTACTCTGTCTCCTGAGCTCCTATTCACATTCTGTTGAATGATGTGGGAGGAAATCATGATAATTGAGTCCACTACAAATTTATGTTTTCTAATCTTAACTGGGTCCTCACTGTAGCAAGGCAATCAATCATTCTACTCCCTACTAATTTTATTATACCTCTTTCCACATGAACTATTCCAAATTTTTTGAATCTCCTCAAGGTTCACATGGACATCTTTTCCCCCACTGTCTCCTCTTGTTTCATTAAAAAAAAAATTGAAACTATTTGCTGAGAGCTCCTTCTCAGTTCCTCCTTCTTTAATATGACTCAGATATCTTCTCTTTTAACTTGCCCTTTCACCTCTTTTTCACAAGAAGAGGCAGCCCTTTGTTTGGTCAAGATCAGCCTTCTTTATGTACTCCTGAAATTTCTTTATCCTCTTGTCTTCTCTATTAGATTACCCCACTATGGTCCCCTTTGTTTTTTGTTCTGTCATTTTTCAGTTGTGTTGGACTCTTTGAAACTTCTTTTGAGGTTTTCTCGGAAAAGAGAAAAGTGGTTTGGAGTGGTTTGCATTTCCTTCTCCAGGTAATTTTATAGATTAGGAAACTGAGGCAAACAGGGAGGGTTAAGTAACTTGCCCAAAGCCACTCAGCTAGTAAATTTTTGAGTCACATTTGAACTCAAGAGAAAGAGTCTTCCTGAATCCAAGCCCAACAGTCTGTGCACTATGGTGCTACCTGGTTGCCCCCTAAGATCCCCATTGTCTCTCAAATCTTTGCTTACTCTTCTGGTGAAGGCACTGTTCCCCTCCAACTCAGCCAGGGTCACAGCCTCAAGTGTCATCCTGGACGCCTTATTCTCACTCATCCTACCTGTCCAATCCATTGACAAATCACATCATTTTTACCTTCCTAGTAGGTCTCTGTTCCCTTTCTCGGGTGCTTTACCTTTGTTTCTAGGCATTTACACGGAAATCTCCGTTAGAATATGAGCTCCTCGAGGCGGGGAACAGTTCTTTTGTTTTTCTTCACATTCCCCAGTGCAATGGACCAATCAACCTGGTAAATGCTTAAGGAAAGCTCATCAACTGACTGACCTTCCAGCCTTAAATAAAGAGATTTGGGTGATTTTTGCTTGCTTTATTTGCTAGTGTTCTGAATCCCTCCAGGGGCCCAGAATGATTGAGAGAGGGCTAGACTGAGCAAAGATTCTGAGACCTTCCACCAGGAATGGGTTTGCCTCTAACTTCTATGAGAGAGGAGACATAGAAAATGCGACTGATCAGAAGTTGAATTCCAAAACCAGTTAGAATCTAGCAGCTAGGGGCGGCCAGGTAGCACAGTGAGTAAGAGCACTGCCCCCAGTGTCTGGATGACCTGGGGATCGAATTTGGGCTCAGACACTCAGCACCCTCCCAGAAACACCTGGCCATGTAACCTTGAGCAAGCTACTTAACCCCAATTGCTTAAAATAAAAAAGAATCTAGCAGCTATCATGGCTAGCAGGCACCTTTAGAAGGTGTGGAGCAGGTAACTTCTTCCTACTTTCCCTTTTTAGGTAGTGAGCCTAAGATATGAATTGGATATTCCTTCCCTGTTGACTTCATGAGCGTGTGTGTGTGTGTGTGTGTGTGTGTGTGTGTGTGTGTGTGTGTGTGTGTGTGTGTGTGTGTAGGTCAAGATTCTCTTGTCTACACCTGGAGGTCTGGGACAAAGGAAGGAGGAATTGTTGAATAGGCAGTTAATGGATTCTGTCTCCCCATCACTGTGTTTTCCTCTTTAAGCTATTCTATTTATAACATACCCCATGGTAACAAAATAGTTGTTTTAATCTGTGAGCATAGTGAGATTGAATCCTCCAAGGAAAGGTGGGGGCTCTGGGGTGAATACAGCCAGCACATTTTCCATTTTAATATTTGATTGATATTTCATTTCATCTCCAAGACTAACTTAAACCTGGACAGAAAAAAGGATTCAAAGAAAGCTTTGTGACCTTGAGCAAGTCATTTCTAGTTGGGCCTCAGTTTCTTCATCTGTAAAATGGGGATAATAATACTTACCCTTTGTACTTCACAGGATTCTTGTGAAGAAAGGGCTTTGTAGAAACAAGAGCTCCATGCATATGTAATTTATTGTTGTTGCCATTATTATTATGTCTTACTATAAAATTTACATTACTTATTAATACTATAATAATGCATCATATAAAATCTATCACAACACGAAATAAAAAATCCTGCTTCCAAGCCTAGTCTGTTGGGGATAAGATGCTAAATCTTGAAGGTTTTATCACCCTCTACTGGTCGGTAGAGATACTCCAGCCTGTCAGAAAGTGGCTTTTCCTTGCACATGCACTGCAGTGACTAAATAAACTTAAGCGGGTGACCCAAGTAGAGCGCCACCTGGCGGCTAACTCAGACACTTTGTTACTTAAACTTCCTTCTCTGGATAATTAACACAACTCCCTGAATGAATGGGAAGTAGCCTTCTGCCAAAGAGTAATATTTATAAAAGTAAAGATTGACTCAGTGTAATTCTGGTGAACTGAGGATCGGGTTGTGTTTAGGTAATTAAGCAAGATTGTTTATGGAAATTAAATTATAAAAATTTATCATGAAAATAATCACAAATCCTCCTCTTCTATCATCATCATCATCATCATCATCATCATCAATCATCACAACAAGGATGTTTTATACAACAACATCCATGAACAATGATCCTCCAGCATCTGCCTGAGAAAAGTTAAGGTGACCCCTCCTATCCCTTGACAATGCTAATTGTTGAGAGTTTTCCTTATAACAACTCTATAGCTACCTCTTCACAATTTTCAATCATTGCTCCTAGTTTCAACTCCTGCTGCCAAAGAAGACATTTCTTATTGTTGTTCCACGTGACAGATCTTTAAATTCATGAAGACTGCAAGAAGTGTCCATAATTCTTCTCTTTTCTGGACTAAGTATTCCTAGCTCCTTTACTTTATTATTCTTTTTTAAAGCAATTGGGGTTAAGTAACTTGCTCAAGGTTACACAGCCAGCTTTTTTTGTTTGTTTGTTTTTGTGGGTGTTAAGTGTCTGAGTCTGGAACTGATCCCGGGTCCTCCCTGCTCTGGGGCTGGCGCTCTTACTCATTGTGCCACCTGGCTGCCCCTCCTAGCTCCTTTAAATAATCCTTATATGAGATAGTTTCCAGTCCCCTCAACTTCCCAGTTTTCTTCCTTTAAGACTCCTCTTCAATATCCTTCCCCTCAAAAAAAAAGTGCTTAAGAAATGCTTATTGATTGGTTGACTGACTAAAATGTAGCATCCAGAGCTAAACGTCATATTCCAAATGCAGCCTGCACATGGCAGAGAATAGGACTCTTACCTCCTCTGACCTAGACACTAACTTCTCAATGCAGCCTAAGCTTATATTAATTTTTTTTGGTCTCTTATATCATGCTAGTAATGTAAAATAATGTAAAACAAATAATAATAGAGCTAACATATTTGTTTGATGGCATGTACAAATCAGAGTGCAAATAAAACTCAAATCTCCTATATAGTTATTAAATAATTTGTTAAATTTCATAATATTGAAGTCTATAAGAGTTTAATTCTAGTGACATGTACCATAGGGCTCCTCCATATATCTTATAATAAATGTTAGACATGTGCCAATCATGTGACCTTAGCAATAATTATGATGTTAATATATTTAGTGAAATATATTTTAAAATATGCATTATAAAATCATGCAAAGCCCATTAATAATGCATATTTTAAAATATATTTCACTAAATTATTATAGGATTGTAAATTATATATAGGATATATTATATATAGGATATGTATTATTATAGGATTAATAAGGAATACAAATTATAGTGAGATGAAAATGATGATGATTTACAAATGCTCAGAACTCTGATTTTTACAAAGCCTTCCTTAATAAGAATCCTGTGAGGTGAGGAATATCAGTATTTCTATCTCCAATTTCTATCTATCTCCAGTAGTAAGTATTACTATCTCCATTTTACAGATGGAGAAACTGAGACTCAGAGCAGAAGTGACTTGTTCAAGTTCATATAGCTAGTGAACACCAGAGCTAGGATAACAAATGCAGATCTTCTAATGCCAACTCCTGACAAACTTTCCACTATTCAATCCTCTCTTTTGTCCCATTATTTCATTTGGAATTTGGTTCTGTCTCTCAGTTCTGTTGTTATTTTGCACCCCATGGAGATGTGCTTGTAGAATTCTTTAATATGAAAAAGTATTTCATGTACTGATGGTCTTCGAATGACTCTGGTAGGATGAGCTGGTCGAGGAAATGGTGCCAAGTATGTAGCCTGGTACACCTGAAAAACAATGGTCCCTGTGTTTTTGTGCACATACAGCACTGGATGGGCAATGCGTGTTATCCGTGGCCTGTATGATGTTAGGGCTTCTCTTCCTCATGAGTTCCTGTTAATGTTTTGCTTGAGTTCCTGTAGGTGAGTGCTACAGTGATTTCTAGGTGTTTTGTGTAGAGTCATTTTTATAATAATAATACCCTGTCACATGATGCCCTATTTGTTTCATCAGACTTAACAGTCCAGACAGGCTGCTTTCTCTAACATGATGCCATTTGCCAATGAAAACAAACTCCTCTCAAGAAACTTTTAGTTCTTCAGCTGAAGAGATGGTAAGAGAAACACTAATTCATTTGAATGAATTCAAATTGTTAAACCCAGATGAACTACAATCCAGGATTTTTTGGGGAAACTACACTTTCCCCAAAAAACAGCATTATAGATACAATTACCCATGGCCTACAGACTAGAAAAAAGTATCACAGTAATAGAGAAGGGAAGATGATATATGGGTTGTTAGGGGAATCAGGTAGATTCCACAGATTAAAGACTGATGAGTTTGACATCAACTTGTAGACCAGAGATGGGGAACCTGAGGCCTCAAGGCCATATGTGGCCCTCTAGGTCCTCAAGTGCAGCCCTTTGACTGAATCCCAACTTCACAGAACAAATCCCATTAATAAAAGGAATTGTTCTGTAAAACTTGGACTCAGTCAAAAGGCTGCACCTGAGGACCTTGAGGCCACAGGTTTCCCACCCCTGTTCTTGACTATATTGTTGAAGGCATGGTCTATGACCATTTTAGAAAAGCGTGTGATGATCATTAAAAGCCAGCATGGGATAGTCAAGAGATCGAACAAGAAGGTCGGGCAACATTTCCTTTTTTTTGATAGGGTTGTTTGACCAGCAGATTATATTAATAAATACGGACTAGCTGGATTTGGGAAGACCGACATTCATATCTTGCCTGGCTAAGTGACCCTGGGGAAGTCATTTAACCTGCCCTTCCACTCCCACCAAGTCAGTTTTCCTTCTCTAAAATGAAGACAGTGATACATGTAGTTTCTTCCTCAGGGGATTATTATGAGGTTCAATGGAAGTACTACTTATAGAGTGCTTTGTGTAAACTCAAGTGGTATGTAAATGCAAATTAATAACAATGATGCACCTCAATTTCAGCAAGAGATATGACCAACAAACATCAAGTACGTCCAAAACAGATTGAATAATTAGACTTAATTAACAGTAATTAATAAATTGATATTAATGTAGAGGAGAATAACCCAGGGATCTTTCTCTGGCCTACTTTTGTTCAATAATTTTGTCAATGATGAGGTCAAGGTTCAGAAATTACAATCTGAGGACCAAATCAGACCTATTAGTTATTTTTGTATGGTCTACGAGCTAAGAATACCTTTTAAGTAAAAATATTTGGCCCGCAGCCATTATTTATCAATCCCTTTCATAGGTGGTCTGCTAACCAAAACAAAGCTGGGATAGATGGCTAATATGGTGAGTTGCAAAATTGTCTTCTGAAAATATGCCAACAGGCTTGATTGATGGTCCATATTTAATAAGCTGGAGTTTAATAGTATTAAAAAAAACAACTCCACCTAATCATTTAAATATGTAATATCGGGGCGGCCAGGTAGCACAGCGAGTAAGAGCACCGGTTCCAATGTTGAGAAGACCTGGAGATCGGATCCCGGGCTCAGACACTTAGCACCCACCTAGAAACATCTGGCCGTGTAACCTTGAGCAAGTTACTTAACCCCAATTGCTTAGGGGAGGCCAGGTGGCTCAGCGAGTAAGAGCACTGTCTCCAATGTTGGGATGACCTGGATTAGGTCTGGGCTCAGATACTCAGCACCACACCCAGAAATAACTGGCCGTGTAACCTTGAGCAAGTTACTTAACCCCAATTGCTTTAAAAAAAAAATGTAATAGAGCAGGGATGCATGACTAAAATGAGTACGTGAACATCTCTTGAGGGATTTTATGGACAGAACTCAAAATAGATTCCCATGGCAGCCAATGATACTAACCCAAATTTAGTTTGTGGTAATAGAGGTGTAGGTTCCCAAACAAGGAAGCTTATAGTCCTTTTCTGCTCTGGCCTAGGTGAATCACACCTAGAATACTATTTTCAGTTCTGGGTGTCACATTTTAGAAAGGATATGAATAAGCTTGAGAGTTTCCGAAGGATAGTGACCAGCATGGCCAAAAGAACAAGGGATGCTTAACCTGGAAAAGAGGATGCTCAAGTAGTGGTCTGGGGAGGAGGATAGATTAGCTATTTTCAAGTATCTAAATGGATGCCACATGGAAGAGAAATTGTATTTCTTTTATTTAGTCTAAGAGTAGAGAAATTGAAAGTTGGAGAAAGAAAAATTTTCACTTGATCTTAATAAAACTTCCTTAAAATTAGACCTGTCCTAAAGTAGAATCAGTTGTTTTCAATATGTAATTCCATACCCATCATTGCAGGTATTTAAACAGAGGCTGAAAATTTAAGAGAAGAGGGTTTACAGGAGATTCCTGTTTGAGTTGGACTAACTGATCTCTTCCACTTTTGAAATATGGAGTTTTGAGGGTATGAGTGTGTGTGTGGGTGAAACTACATGTTTTGAGTGGGTATGGGGTTGAAGTTAGGAAGAAGAAACTTATTAGGGTCTTCAATACTCCAGTTAGGATTAATGAATTTCTACCAATGAAGGTCCTCAGAAAAATAAATGGTTTTCCTCCCCCCACTTTCGCTTTTCTCACTGTGCTAGTCAGAAACCTTATTTATATACCAGCATATCTTGCCTTTGCATTTTGGATGAGCTAGTGGGCCGCACTCAGGACCTATGAAAACCATTAGTGGGCTATAGACCACACTTTATGAACTACTAGCACAGAAGAGGAAATGGGAATTAGGTTGTATTAGCATAGAAAATGCATTCAATGTTACATTAAAAAAACATAAATTGGACACCTTCCAGCATGCTATATAGCCGTATATCCATATTTAGGATTAAATTCTGCCCTTAGACACTTTCACTAAAATAGTGGGTCAAGTTCTCCCTTGTTGACAGAATCTGTCTAGGGAGGTTCAAGGGCAGCCTTTGACCTGTGGTTATTAACCTATAATGCTCAATGTCACATTATCCAAAGTTATATAATCAGCTACTGAATTATACTTTTATAATAGAGATATGTGTGTGTTCACATATATATTTATACAAACACAGATGCACAAGAGGATAACATTTAAGTTACCTGAGACTCTTAAATTCCCAGCTTCTGTGAGTTTATATACTCTTGGACTTAATGTTGCATTAATGTATTTTTGTTTGCCTGAGTGAGGAGATGTATCCAGCCCTTGCTTGAATCTGTTCATTAAGATTTCATGAAGTCAGCTCCTGATGAATTCACAAGCTAGAACGGCAACTTTCCTACTGTTTTGTCTGTGCTAAAAAGCGCAGCGCCAGCTTTTAATACTGGTAGATGGTAGAGATAAATTCTCCAATGCCAACTCATCACCTAGGGATGACAGAGCTCCTGCTGAATTTACATGAGTCCTTTATTATGCGAAGCGAGTTGAGTGAAACAAATGGGTTATTTACTGTGTAGCAGACGAAGAAGTGACTCTTTTAAAATGGTAAACATTACAGTACATCATATTTGGGAGAATTCTACATTGTGTTCATCTGTGATTTTGGCCCTGCTTTGTGGGAAAATTGCAACTCAGAAGCAGCCATTTCAGTGGAGATGTGGGAGAAAAACTTGTCCAAAGGGATTTCTGGGTGATTTTTGTAGCTTTGGTCTCATTTTATAGGCAGAGATGGTTTCAGGCATTTCCGTGACGGTGGGTTCTTGAACCAACAAAAGAGACTCTGAGGATTATGATAGTCAATGCTATGCCTTCAGTGTGGAGTCCATAGATTTAGGGGGAATGCTCCTAAGATTCCTGAGTCAGACATACCTCATTATTGCTGAGGATTCATTGATAGAATAGATTTGGGAGGTGAGAAGCAACGCTACTCAGATGAGATTAGGGAAGCCCTCTTTGTAGAGGGTCCAGAGGAGAACAGCAAATATGCCTAATATGTTCCGTGAGGAAAGTCTTAATCAATTTAATTTGATACTTTTTGTGGTAATTTTTTTTTTCTATATAGAATCTGAGGAGAAGTGGGACCTTTTGAGATTTCTCAAATTATACCCCAAGGTGGATGCCAGTTCCATATATGTGTGTATGTCTATACACACACATATTTTTATGTGTACAGATACATGTGCATACATACATATGCATACATATCCACATATACATACACACATATCCACACATACATATGTATAAAAGAGAGAGACAGAGAGAGGACAAAGAGATTCAGTTATGGTTATGTGAGCCCTCATTAGACAACAGATGACAATTTTAGGGGGATTTCACATCATTTCTCCCAGAACAAAGAACACCGAAATTGTAGGGATAGGAAAGACTTAATAGATTTTTACACATCTAGTGAAGGAAATTGTTTAACATTACTTTAAAGGTGTTTTTAAAAGTCATTTATTTTTGAGTGCATATGATTTCAAACCCCATAAGGCCCTACTTTCACATGTCATTGAGGTATGGAGGTAGCCCTGGTTTCTTGACAGGATCTCTTTGCCAGCAGATGACAAACTCTAGAAGGTTCTCCCAAGTTGTATGGTAAGATGGAAAGAGCCCTTGATCTGAAGTAAAATTCAACCTCCCGTTTATACTACCTGTAGGACCTTGGATAAGTCATTTAGTCTTTCTGGGTCTCAGTTTCCTGATCTGTAAAATTGGAAGATCAAGATAACTTCTTAGGTTCCTTCAAGGTCTAGTTCTATAATCCTATAAAAAGGTTCAAGCATGATCCTAGCAACGAACTGTACATGTTGCAAGTACCATCTGTATATACCATCTGTATTTCTGTATTTCTGTACTAAGCTTGCCATTGGGTGATGAATTCTTTGGCCATGGAAGCTCATGATACAAATACAAGATGATCTTCTGTCACCCCCCTCTGTATTTCTGTAGTGATGTTGGCAATGATGTAAAAGGGCATGAAGGATGTTGACTGACCCAGTGTTAAACCAATATAAACAATGACTTAGCTGTTACTGTACTGTGTCTTTGTTAAATAATCAACAAGCTGATAAACTACTAGAGAACACAAATTATATCAATCACAATATTTTTGTTACCAATGAAATCACAAGACATGAGAAAGTTGTAGGTAAATAGGAGAATGGTTCACAAATTCTCCTTAAAGCAACAAATAGGGAGTTGACAAAAAATTGATTCTTATCATGCATTCAAGATATGAAATATAATTTTATGGGAATTTATGCATTTTGTTTTTATCATTCATGGTAAGTATGTGCAAAAAGACCTCCATGAAAATAATTTTAGCATATCTACAAACATGGCATCATGCTGAATATGTCAAGATTCAGAGGATGTTACAGTATTAATTATTCTTCTGGACTTGCTCACTTCAGTCTGAATCAGTTCATATTGGTATTTTCATGTCTCTTTGAAATCATATCTATTTCCTTATGTTTTACAGTACTATAATATTTTGTCATATTTATATATCATAACCTATTCAACTATTCCTCAGTTGATGGGTATTCCTTTATTTTCCAGGTGTTTTTTGCCACCCCCACAAAGAGCTCACATACATGCATACACCCATACATTTAATATACACAATGCATATATTAGTTTGTATACATATGTGTATACATGCATATATACATGCATGTAAGTGTGGGTATATGTATGTATATACACAATTTTTCTATTTTTTTAATCTTTTGTGGAATAGGTCTAGTAATAGTAAAGCAGGATCATAGGCAATGCACTGTTTAATAACTTTTTGTATATAATTCTAAATTATTTTCCAGATTGGTTGTAATCATTCCCAAGTTTATCAATAGTGCATCAATGAGTCTATTTTCCCACAGACTAGCCAACATTCATGATTTTCCCTTTTTGTCATTTTTTGACACTCTGATGGGTATGAAGTAAAATCTCAGAATTGCTATAGTTTATATTTCTCTACATTTTTTTTGATATGGCTTAAGATAATCTGAGTTTTTTTTCCCTTGAAAACTAACTGCTCATATCTTTAGATCTTTTATCAAATGGGGAATGGCACTTAGTCTTAAATATCTGAATCAGTTCCTTGTATATCTTTTAAATGATATTGGTTTCTTTTTTTTAGTTTTTTTTTTGGGGGGGAGGCAGGGCAATTGGGGTTAAGTGACTTGCCCAAGGTCACATGGCTAGTTTTTTTGTGTTAAGTGTCTGATGCTGGATTTGAACTCAGGTACTCCTGACTCTAGGGGTGGTGCTCTATTCACTGCACCAGCTAGCTGCCCTTAAATGATATTGTTAATCAGAGAAACTGAAAATATTTTTTCACAACCTGTTTTCCTTTTAATTTTAGCTTTTCTGGATTTGTGTAAAATTTAAAAAAAATTATATAATTAAAATTATCCTTTTCTTTTATAATCCTCTCTATTCCTTGTTTTGTCATGAACTTTTTTCCTGACCATATATCATAGCATTTTCCTCCATGTTTCTCTAAAATGTGACCTTATATATCGAGGTCACATGCCCATTTGAAACTTTTCTTTCTCTAAGGTATGAAGCATTGTATCTAAAACTAATTTCTGCCACACTGGTATCCAATTTTTCCATCAGTTTCTGTCAAATAGTATGACCTCATCCAAATTGCCAGTCTTTGTGTTTATAGAATCCTAGGGTACTAGATACATTTGCTTCTGTATATTATGAACCTAATCTATTCCACTGATTGATTTTTGACTAGTACCAAAGTGTTTTGAGAATTATTGCTTTGTAGTATGGTTTTACATCTGGTATTCTTAGGCTCCCTTTGTTCCCATTCCTTTTCATTATTTCCTTTGAGATTATTGACCTTTTTGCCCTATCTATGTGTTTTGTTGTTACATTTTCAATTTTTTTTGTAGTTTGTAGTCCAGATCTTTTGGTAGTTCAATATGATATTGAATAAATAAATTAATTTTGATAATATTGTCATTTTTTATTATATTGACTTGTTTTACCCATGAACAGCTAATGTTTTTTTCCAATTATTTAGGCTTATCTTTATTTTTGTAAACAGTGGTGCATATAGTTTATATAGTTCTTGTGTCTGTCTTGTTAGGTAGACTGCAAAATATTTTATATGTTCTGTAACAATTTTATATGATATTTCTATTTCTATTGCTTCTTTCTGGATTGTATTAATAATAGACCAGTTGATGATTTGTGTGGATCTATTTTCTGTTCTGCAAGTTTGCTGAGATTATTGTTTCAATTAATTTTTAGTTGACTCTTTAGGATTCCTTAAATACAATATTATAGTAACAGCAAAGAGTGATCTTTTCCCCCTTTCCTTACATGTACTAATTCTCCCAATTTCTTTTTCTTATCTTATAACTAGGTTTTCTAGTACTGTGTCAAATGGAAATGGTGACAATGAACATTCTTGTTTCATTCATGACATTATTGGAAAGGACTCTAATTTATCTCTATTACATACTATGGGAATTACTTGGTATATATATATATATATATATATATATATATATACTTTTATATATATATATAATTTATCATTTAAAAAAGGTACATTTGTTTCTATGTCTTCTGTGATTTACATGAATGGAAGCAGAATAATATATGCTCAAGAAGAACAATTTACACTGTAACATTATTATTATAAAAATAATTTTGAAGACTTATATAAACTGAAGGTGAATGAAATAAGCAGAACCAGGAGAATAATTTATACAATTACAACACTATCAAGATAAACAACTTTGAAAGCTGTAAGAATTTTGATCAAAACAATGGTCATCCATGTTTCCAAAGGATCAATGATGAAATATCCTATCCACCTCCTGACAGCAAAGTCAGACAGACTTAGGTATAGAACTGTATGCATTTTCACATATATTCCAACAACATATATATATATATATATATATACACACAGATATAATCCATACTCATATGTAACTAGAAAATTAAGTAGTATATGTCATATGTACACACATATAAATAAACATGGACATATATGTATACAGATTCATATATGTGTGTGTATACACAAATACTTATGAGAGAGAAAATGAGGAATTTTTTTGCTTGATGTGCAAATTTCTTACAGGGAATGTGTTTTTCTTTCCTAATTTCCAATATTGCATAGGCAAAAGGGAGAGAAAATAGATTAATTCATTAAAAAAATAGAAAAACTAGAGATATTGTGTGGTAGTTGATGTGGAATGTCACATATACTTTCTCCATTACTTTTTAAAAACATTTTATTTTCCCCAATTACATGTACGAATAATTTTTAACATTCATTTCTTAAAACTTTGAGTTCCAAATTCTCTCCTTCCCTCCCTCCCCTCTGCCCTCTTTGAGAAAGCAAGCAATTTGATGTAGGTTATAGTTACTTATTCTTTCTGATGAGGTTGTTGAACCATTAGTTTTCCTTTTTTTTTCTTTGTTACAAGAGATCTTTCATGGAATAGGTGTAATATATGAATGTTTGTAAGTGATATCATAATGTTCATAGAATTTTTTTAAATAAAAAAAGAAACAATAAAGAAGTTAGGGAAATTCTACGAAGAAATTTATCATACTCTCAAAATTTAAATCCAGTAATTTCAGTGAAATAGTGGGGTAAATGAAGGAGGCAAGAAATTTCTTGGAAAATCATAGATCATGTATAAGGAATGAGAGAGGTCTAACATTAATAGACTATGCAAAAGCACCTGACCTCAATAGAAGAATAGAAGTAGGATAGGACAGTGAAAAATATGTTGGAAAATATGATTCAGAAGCAAGAAATGAGATTGACCAATGGTATATAGATTATACAGGAGACTAATGCTTACATGTTATGCATATACTTTTAAAAAATAATTGAGAGGCACTAGGCATAATGATTACCAAATAATCATATTTTAACAGATAAATGATTTATTACTTATGTGGAAGTCTATTAGAAACTATTTGTGTTTAACTACCAGCTTCTCTGAGTAAAGATCAGATTACTAAAACACCAGAAGAATAAAAATGAGAAAAAATAATAGTATATGCCTAAAATTATTCTAAACTGACCTGTTTCAATCAATATCCTCCTCCCCCAAACCCCATGGGAGATCGATGGAGAAACCCATTATTGAAGAATTCAACTAATTTAAATCTTACCATGACAAGAAAATCAAAGCACCACATCCACATCTACTACCAATTATATGATTTCCTTGCTATGTGGAGAGATTTGGCAGTGAAATGCAACACTGTATTATAATATAAATTCCTTTTAAATTCATAAGGCATTCTACAGGGGCAGTGATTTAAAGAATACCATCTGAAAAATGCATGACCATAAAAGTAGGTAGCCCAGTTATGGAATAGAAGTGAAGGACAGCCAATGGGCAACTTGCATGTTTCATTGGTATCTACACAAAGTCAAGAAATCTAGAGAAAACTGACACCATGCTGGTCAGACTCACTATGATATAGATTTATGTGAAAACATTGAAAATTTTTTGACAGAATTCACAGCTATAGATGGTTTGCAAGGTACAACTTTGTAAAAGCATTGATGTGATCACAATCCATTGATTATTGGAGTGACAATCTTCCACTTATGGTCATACATCTTTCTGTCTCTTTCATGTCTCTTCTCTTTCACAAAAATATGTAGTCTACTCTTGTCTACATTTCTCTATTGTATTTTGGGTGACAGTATTCTATGACTTGTAGTCATATGGCATCACCAAAAAAGCGATGCTAAAAAAAAGTGGCCTTTGTTTCAGGGAGAACCTCGGGGTAATTAAAACCCTTAAACAGTTTTCCAAAATCAGTCTAGTCTGCACTCCCTCCTATTTATTTCTGGGCCTTGTTCATTGTCTTTTTACAGTCCCTATCTATGAGATTGTGTGTGTGAAGGGACGGAAGGATGGGTGATACATACACACATTGATGAACCTGCTATTAGAAATTCCAACTGTAGCATGGACAATAGATAGTCTTCATCCACTTGGTTTTTCGTATGTGGATTGTTTATTTTTAGTAATTATAAATTTCACTTGAGGCATTTTGCAATGTTCTTGGGTTTGATGCAATCAGCAAAATGTCTTCCTTACCATCAATAGGGAATTCCTCTTAAATTTGGCTTCTATGCTGAACATCCTCCATAACAGTGACAAACACATTTGGTGAGCATATGTCTCCTTGTTTTATGCCTTGCTTGATATTTATAATCAGAAGGTCATCTAACAAAAATATCTCTGCTGTTTCATCTTTCAAGGATTCTTGTATGATTTTGACATATGGAGACAACTTGTTGGAAGAATGCCTTTAAGGCAGCATTTTGCTCTCCTGAATAAAATTCATTTTTATAGTCAACAAACAGTAAACGCAATGAGATAGTCTATTCTCTGAATATTTCAGTCAACTGTGGGATTATAAAAAAGGTAGCCTGTTACAGAATACAGTTTAGAAAATCCTACCTTTTTTATTTTCATACCTTTATCAAGTATGTCCATGACATGTATATAGATTAATCTCATCAAGATTTTGTTGAGACAGGCATGTAAGAATATGGATCAATAGATATTAATATTTAATCAACTAGCATAATTTGGAAGAATATTTAATATCCTCTCCTTTTTCAGAACTTTTGAGATTTGATCCCTTGATGTGCTCAAAATTGTGTCATCTCCAGCACAGATACAACACATCTTCTTACACCTACCCTAATCCAGCTATTTTTCCCATTTCTCCACTTCATCTCTATTCTCCATCTCTATTTCTTTGTTCTGTGTGTCAATGACTGTGATAATAAAAGACAAATGTGGTGCTTCAGTAATAGCTGGAAATAATAGTTTATTATGATCTTTATTATAGACATTTTCCACTTTTTCATTTATTGATCTCTCTCTAGTGTTACCCACAAATACTTTGGGAGGTATCTGGCTTAATTAGTTCTTTCACCAAGCATCTTATAAACTTGTTTTTCCTTCCTTCATTGCACATTGTTTTATGGAGGTGCACATATTCTTCCCATATCCTCCCTCAAAAATTTTATAAATGTGTTTGCATTCCAAACTGGTATTTTAAATTGGTTGCCATATCTATCCACTGGTAAGATCAAGTGCTTGTTGGTTGAAGCAATTTCCAAAGTCTTTTGGTTCCCTCATTATCGTAATTGATTTTATATTAGTTAAGTTTCCTTAAAAAAAGGTAACAGTCTGTATTGATATCTGTTATTTTATCTATTTCCTATATATAGTATTTCCAAAATATTTAAATAATTGTGTTGGCATTTTCAATTGAAGACTATCTCTCTCATTTTTATTTTTTCATCTGTTTTGTTATTGATATTTATCAATGCTTTAACAGATCAGGGATTCACAATCTCTGGCCTGTGTGCCAAATGTGACCCACTGCCTGTTGAGTGAACTCTACCATCAGTGAGCCAAGAATGTTTTTTACATTTTCAAATGCAATAAAATTTTATTTTAATGTGAAAAAGAATTTTAAAAATATTTTTAAAAGAGGTTTACAGAATTCTTAATGCAGGCTGTACAAAAACAGTTGATAGGCTGGATTAGACCCATGGGCTGTCTTTGCTGACATCTCACCCCAGTCAAGAAGCATTTATTAAGGTTGCTAAAAACAGATGGCTGACTGAAAATTAATTTAGAATGTCTTGTTGAATCCGTCAGAAAAGTTTTCTGCCTCTTTATCCCTTGCAAAAGATGTTAGAACATAAACTATAATTAATTTTACAATCGTCTTCCTATAAATGTATATCTAGGGTATCCAATATAAGAGGCCTAAAAGTGAAATATCATTTCCTGTTGCCTTTGGAGATATGATAAAAATTACCTCTGTCAACTCCTTTATTTGTTTCTCCAAGGAAGACCTGGGAGTCATCCTTTTGTTCAACTGCAACTTTCTTTGTCTTTGTTAAATTTATAATAGGAACATCAAGGTTGATGTGATTCTTCCCTTTAGGTAATATAACTTATTGATCACAGGAAAAGGCATTCATATCAAGAGTAGTAATAGCTAACTTTATGAATGTACTGCAAATTGACATTATTACCCTCCACCATTTTTCAGTCAGTTCAGAAGCAGAAGGAGATCACACAGGACTGAGGACAATTTTTGTATTTTTGTTTGTTTCATGAGTTACTGTGTCCCAAGAATTCAATATTAAATGTCTGGACTCTCTCAACATTTCATGAGGCTAAATATCAGAGATCAGCTACGGACAAAACTATACTTGATACTTTTTTAAAGCCATCCATATATTGTGCCCTGCTGCCATAGAACTTGTGGTCACCTTCATTTCATGATGGGTATTGGAGAAGAATGTTGTTTTCTGACTCAAAGTAAAGTGCTTTCTGAATACACAGAAGCATGGGAGGATCTATACTAAGTGATACAAAGTGAAGTGAGCAGAAACAAGAAAACCATACAGTGACTACAGCAGTGTAAATGAAAAGAACAACTAAACACCAAAAACAAAACAAAACCCAGAAGTAAATATAACAAAACTAAAAAGATTAAGCAGGACTAGAATGAGGAGACATGAGAAGACACCTCTAACCTTTCCCTTTGTGGGGGTGGGAGGTCCATAGGAGTTTTCAGACTTTTTCAATGCATGAATTAGTTGTACCGACTTATTTTTCCTGTACTATTTGTCACATGAGATGACTTTCTGGGAAGGGCTATGGGAAAGATACTTGGAATAAGTATGTCAATGTAAGAAACAGAAAATATAAAAATAAACTTAAAAGCATTTCTTTGCTTCCCAATGCATAGTGTGGTTGTAGCTCGGAGGACTTAGTTCACTTCCATGAGATTTCCTTTTTATCCCTTAACTTAAACCAGTTATAGAAGTTTTGCATGTATCATAGAGTATCTTCTGTACATATAAGATATTTTCTTGTCCTCATGAAAATTGAATTCTGAAGACAGGCATATCATCTCATACAAAGTAGAAACAATGACAAGGTACTAGAGGGTAAAGTAATAATGGATAGAGGACAAGAAACCCAGGTTATTGACCAGGCTTTGCTGCTAATTCTGCACTATTTCAATCTTGCAGTAATAGAAACCTGGATCTCCCTAGAAGATACTACATTTCTGGTTACTCTCTTCATTACTGAGTGCTCCTTCTCTTATGCCCAACAAATCTCTGGGTCAGAAGAAGGAGTAATCACACTACTTGTTTCCCACTCCGACTTCTAGGCAGTCTTTTTGCCAGCATCTTTCAGCAACATCCCTTTTTTGAGCTTCATTCTGTCCCTATTTATCAACCAGAAAAAAAATTCCTGTTATGGTGATCTACTGGCCACCAGGTTAGATCCCTACCACTTTTCCTTTTCTTTTTAAATAAATTTTCTACTTAACAGGAACTTAACAAACATGTATATTTCAATATAGAAAGAATACAAAAAAGGATCATATATAAAACTGAAACCTATTGCTATTTTTAGCATATGTTAAACACTTCAGTGTCTACTCTTGAAATTCCTTTTGTTATCTTCTGTTAATTTTTAGATATTTTATTGACAATATTTTCATTCCTTTATCTTGTTTTTATCACTCTACTCACCAACTCTTTATCTCTCAGTTGAAGCCTTCCTTTTATTACAAACAAGGATGGTCAAGCAAAGACAAGTCAATATATTGGCTATGTCTGAAAATTTGTCATTGTTTATCTCTATTCCATCACCTCCATCACCTCTCTGCCAAGGCCATCACCTCTCCTTCACCATTAGTCTTCTGCAGTCATGTTTGGTTAATACATTCCTCAATTTTCACAAGTCTTTTAAAGTTATTAGTATGGATGTCATGTAAATTGTTCTCCTGTTTCTGCTCTCTTCACTTTGCAAGTTTTTTTTTTGCAAGTTTTCCCAGGTGTTTTCTAAATCCTACATAGCTGTAATTTCTTATGGTGTAATAATATCCTATTACATCGAAATACCATAATTTGTATAGCCATGTCCCCATTAGCATGTCCTCTTCTCTCTACTCATATATCCTCTCCTCTAGTTCAGGTCCTCATTGCTTTTAATGGGATTGCAACAGCCTCCTATTTGGTTTCACTGATTTCAATTCTCTCCCCTCTTAAATTCATCTCTAGTTCAGTTCAGTTCACCAATCATCTAGGTAGTCCATCTCCTAACAGGAAGGCAAAGACTGTAACTTCCCTCAAAAAACTTCCTCTGGTAGAGGGATACAACATATACTCAAGGAAGTGAATAAAAAGTAACATAAAAAATTTCTAGAAGGAAAGAAAAGGGACAGGAAAGACCTCATTTAAGAGGTGATAGAAAGGCAGTTTGGAGCTTGATGTAAGAGAAAATTTCCTAACAATCAGAGTTCTCTAAAAATGGAATGGCTTGACTCAGGAGGTAATGAATATTTCCTTCACTGGAGGTCTTTAATCAAAGGTTGGATGATGATTTCCAATGAAAGCTGTAGAAGAGATTCTTGGTCAGGTATGGGATGGACTATAAGGTCTATTAGGTTCCATCTAGATTTTATATTTCTGTGAAAATGTTGGGCTAATAACCTAGAGTCAATAAAGGACCATAATGTTTGGGCAGTGTATGGTACAAAGCAGATTGAACAAAATTTAAGGATAAAGAATAGTGGTAAAGGAATGGTCTGGAAGTGGTAGTAGAAAGCTAAGAGGATTGTCCACTTTCCCTTTTGGATTCAGGGGGAATGGAAAAATGAATGACCATTGCTGACTAGAGTTATAAGCGATATACTGCTCTCGGGGTCATATTTCAGTTAGAGTGAGAGGGTAGGAACACTGCTGGGTGAAAAAAAAAACTGAGTACATATCTAGGAGAGATTTTTTTTTTTTTTACAAATAGAGCAGGGGCTCCAAAGGGACACAATAGGTGAGTAGTGTTGGAGTGGGATTAAGAAGGAATAAGGTGAATCTTTGAGAGGATATAG
Source organism: Petaurus breviceps papuanus (assembly GCF_028583685.1). Classification (NCBI taxonomy): domain Eukaryota; kingdom Metazoa; phylum Chordata; class Mammalia; order Diprotodontia; family Petauridae; genus Petaurus; species Petaurus breviceps. The sequence continues at coordinate 1,232,920 of NW_027187345.1, forward strand.
AATGGGCATGCCATTTATGCCTATCATGATCAGGCTGAATGACTAGAATTGGAGAGTCAATGAACCAGGAGGTAGATTGGTGGGGTGGGCTTCATTGGCAGAATTGACTAAGTAGAGCATTTGTAGGATGAATTTCCTCTAGAATTCAAGAGAAAACTCAGATCCTTTCCTTGTATTTTTATGTGTGGCCCCTTAGTTTTCTTCTCTGAATCATAGTTTAGTTCACTAAATGAGAGAGAAGGTCTTTGGTGCCTGGGCTCTAGGATGTTGGGCTGTGATTGGGGAGGAAATGAAGGAATAATTAATAGCTATGTAACTTTGGAGAAACCTCTTCACCTTTCTGAGTATTGTCTGTAAAATAGGGATAATGGCACAGCACCTTAGAGTATTATTGTAAGGAAATAACTTTCTAGACCTTAAAAATTATTATGAACATGACTTGTTTACTCTTTATCTTCAGAATAATGATAATCTCACATGGGTTCAGGCAAAGACAATACCCTCCAAAAGGAATCTTTTAAAAACAACATAATATATTGTATACACTGAAAAATCCTATTCAGGATTACTATGGAGCATATTTTTGCCATGAAATAACTTACTTTTACATTTCTTTAATTTTAATGAATAAGTTTTAGTCATTTACATCATCTCTCCTCTGTTATTTTCATTACCATTCTTTAAGAGAGCCCTCAGAATCTGTTCTCTGGTTTTATACCAGTCAGATGTGGGGGAATATGTGCTACTTGTGTTTGAACTAAAATATCAGTCCTTATACTACATATTGCCTGGGGACATCATGATGAAAGTACTTTATGATTTCCATCTAAACAAGAAGTATGTAAGATAAGATCATGTATCTTTATTGTTCACTTACCTCACACCAAAAGACAGAAGCTACATGTTTCAACATTTAAAAGATATAACTGGATATACATTCATGTACCTATGTATGCATACATTTGTTTACTGAGATGTGAGCAGGCATCATAAGACATAAGCTGTATAGTGCGTGAGTGTTTATGTGGTCAGTCTTTCGAGTTGTGGAGAGCAAAGGATGAATAAAGATGGAAAGAACCTAGGGAAATACTGATATACCTTGCCAACTGCAATTCAGTCTGATTGGTCCAGGTCAAATTCAAGTCAATGGGTGAGTGAGGACTATAAGCTTTTAAAACTTAGAACAGGGGTGGCCAGGTGGCGCAGTGAGTAACAGTGCTGGCCCCAGAGTCAGGAGACCCGGGATGAGTTCCGGCCACAGATACTTGGCACCCACACAAAATAACTGGCCGCGTAACCTTGAGCAAGTTACTTAACCCCAGTTGCTTGAAAAAGAAACTGAGAATAATTTCCACAATTAATAAATGGTCAAAGTATATGAACAGGCAGTTCTCAGAGGAAGCAATTAAAGCTATATGTAGTTATATAAAAAATGCTCTAAATCACTATTGATTAGAGAAATGCAAATCAAAATGACTCTAAAGTATCACATCAAACCTATCATATTGGCTAACATGACAAAATAGAAAATGATAAATTTTGGATAAGATGTGGGAAAATTGGAACACTAATGCATAGTTGGTAGAGTTGTGAACTAATCCAACCATTCTGGAGAGCAATTTGGAACTATGCCTAAAAGGCTATAAAATTGTTCATACCCTTCAACCCAGCAATACCACTTCTAGGTCTGTATCCCAAAGAGACCATAAAAATGGGGAAATCACCTACTTGTACAAAAATATTTATAGCAGCTCTTTTTGTGGTGACCAAGAATTGGAAATTGAGAGGATGTCTGTCAATTGGGGAATGGCTGAACAAGTTGTGGTGTATGAATATAATGGAATACTATTGTGCTATAATAAATGATGAACAGGCAGATTTCAGAAAATCCTGGAAAGACTTATATGAATTGATGTTGAATGAAGTGAGCAGAACCACGAGAACATTGCATACAATAAGATTCACATTATGTGATGACTAATCTTGATAGACTTAGCTCTTCTAAGCAATGCGAGGATCTAAGACAACTCCAAAAGACTCATGATGGAAAATGCTATCAACACCCAGAGAGAGAGAACTTTGGAGCCTGAATATAGATGGCAGCATACTATTTGCTCTCCTTTTCCTTTTGTTGTTTTCTTTTGTTTTTTCTTTCTTGTGGTTCCTCTCATTAGTTATAATTCTTCTTTACATCATGACTAATGTGAAAATGTTTAATATGAAAGTATAAGTAGAGCCTATATCAGATTACACATGATCTTGGGGAGGGAGGAGGAGACAGTGGGGCAGAAAATTCAAAACTCAATCTTATGGAAATGAATGTTGAAAACTAAAAATAAGCAAATTAATTATATATTTAAAGAAGGAAAAAAAAACTTAGAACATTAATTATACTTTAAGAAAAACATTGTTTATTATATTCTACCCCTTTAAGCATCTGGCTTAAAGATGAAGTTAAAAGGAGGAAGATTTAGGCATGCAGTCCACATGTTGCATACCTAACCATATGGAAATGCCAAGCATTTGTGACCTCATCAGAATGAGGAACTCTCATTGTGGGACCTACCTCACTGGATGCATATCACAACCCATCTGTGACTTTAATCAACCAATAAGCCTTTATTAAACACTACTATGTACCAGACCTGGTGCTAGATGCTGTTGATACAAATACAAAGAATGAAATAATTCCTACCCTCAAGGAGCTTACATTATAATAGGGAAACAACAAATACATATATAAATATCGAATAAACATAAAGAGAATAAATGTAAATAAAAACAAGGTAGGGAGGAAGAGGGCTAGTAGTTTGGGGGATCAGGAACAGATTCATGAAGAAGGTAAGGCTTGAACTGCATCTTGATGGCACATAGGCACGTAGTGAACTCTTGTTGAGTTGAAGAAGTAGAGGACTCTATGAGAAAACATGAGGAAAGAAGATGGTAGATGAGACTTAGAGTCATCAATAGTTAAGATCTATGGAGTTGCCTGTGGTGTATAGAGATCAAATGACTTCCCCTATGTCACAGAACCAGTAAATTTTTGAGACAAGATTTGAACCTTGATTTTTTTTCTCCAAACCCAACATTTTATTCTCTACCCTGAACTGCTGTGTGTGTGTGTGTGTGTGTGTGTGTGTGTAATTGTGGATTCTGACCAAAAGAATTACTAGTGAGGATCTTTGGTTTAGAAGGAGCCCTACTAAGGAGATGGATAAACTATACAGACGATAAGTCCTATTCTTCAAAAATGTTGTGTCTATAATTTGCTTTAAGCTTCTGGCACAGAAATTCTTCTGATATATAACACAAGAGTTTCTCAGAAGGGAGAGACTAAAAGAATCACTCTGATGATGTCTTTAAACATCCCAGATTTGGAGAATGCTTAAAGTTCCATGAAATGGCAAAAACAGTGACACAATCTTATTATAGGTGTTTTTGGTCCCAGTTATAGTACATTATTCATTTATATTGAGAGACTCCTCAACTTGAAAAAAATAAGATCCCTAACAAAACAGCTGTGAGGGTCTAGAAGAAGGAAAACATTTGACACTCATTTTGGTGACCTGGACGATGCGAATTTTATATGTAAGAGCTGCTCCCACTTCCAGTTACCAGATGTCCGTAAAAATTCATAGCAGGCTATTAAATTTAGCAGATCCTGTCTTAATTAGATTAGCTCCTGCACAGCACGACAGCAGAGTATTTCACTGATGGAGGATTTATAAAATTTCTGGTGGGAATTCTTTATAGAAGATGTAGTCTTTTATCCACAGGGACTGGCAAATAGGGGGAAAATGCACCTCATAATGGTATAAAATGTGGTCATGGTGTGTTGAAAAAAAAAGAGAGAAACCCAGGTCTTCATTTCATTGATATTTTCTTTTCATTTGGCTTAAGGATATGGATGGCTGGGATAAGAATGAGGGAAAGAGTGTGCAAAACAACAAGCTAAATGAATAGCATAAGGTTGTTGGAAAACTAGAAGCAAATTCTTGTCATCAAATTCCCTAATAAACCTAATACCATAGGGTTCAGTTGCTTGTCAGCATGAGTTATTTTTTTTCCAGACAGAAAACAAAACTGTACAGTTTGTTTTGAGCTGGTTATATGTGATCAAACTCAGTATCCATTCTCCAACCTCCATTTAAAATCACTAAAAAAAAAGACATACAAAATACCACCACCACTACCAAGAACAACCATCCAAAACAGCTTCCATATTTCTTTCTCATTCAATCTGTTGCCCACAATGTCCATAAGCTAGGTGTACAGAAACTCATGGAGGAATGAATGACTAGTTTATTTGTTCGGATTATATATATATATATGGCAACAGCAACAAAGTCTGAGCATTGGCCCCCAGTACATGGGCCAGGCCTGGTATGTAAGTTACTCTGCAAAGGGAAGAAATGTGCATATTTTTTTCTTGTTATTTGAATCACCAACTGAAAGGTCACATCCGCAGAATGCCATTCATCCGTCTGCCACGGTATAGGCAGACAGAATGGGGGCAAAGGAAAAGAGACTCAGAATAATACCGCCACCTCACTTTTCTGGTACTAGGCATGGAAGGATATGGGTTTTTTTTCTTTCCACACCTCAAAGAACATGAAACCTACAATATATGTGCTTGTGGCTGAGAGAAAGAATGGCCCCTCATTTACTCCTGCTGCAGGCTGATCAGATTCACATCATACACAGAGTGTTACTAGGCAACTGATTAAATAAACGTGCTGGTCCTACAAGCAGAGCTTGCAATTAATTAACTAAACCATTTTCATTTTGACTGTTTTCTTCCCTCCTCTTCCCACCGCCCCCCCAAACCCTCAGAGATACTGAAATCTGAGAGACAAGCATTTGCTTTGGCTTGGCGATCTTCCTGCAATCAAGGAGAGAGGAATAAAGACAAATTTTCTCCAAGTCAGGTGGAAATGCCTGTTCCACAATGGCCCCTTAGACACAATGAATGGAAGTACCTAGCCAGAAGCAAAGAGCCTTGCCAGCTCTCCTGGTAGAGAAAGCAAGCAGTGGTGCTTTTAAAAGCAGGTTATGTTCAGGAGGTACCCACATGCTCATTACCTTCCAAGTGCAGTTTTCAGTGGGAGACTAAGGGAGAGGGCATGGGTACAGGGTGGAATGAAGCTAGCTAAAGATCTAATACTACTACTAATAATAGCAATATTCAAACCGCCTTATTTGATTCTTCTAGCTCTGTGATACAGTTGTCATATTAAAGTACCAAATAGGCTGGAATTGCATGTGGCAAACAGATAACTACCAGGATCCTGGAAGATCTGACTGCTCTCATTACACCTGATCAAACGCGACTGTCAGCTGCGTTGGCAGAGATCACCTCTGATGATTAGAAGGGCTATGTTTCATGAGGGCTCAAATGAAAAACTGCTAGCTGCAATGTGCGATCACTGCAAAGAAGAATACGGTTTTTTTCTCTTCTCTGACTGGAAGCAAAGTTGTTGTTTTTTTTTTTTTCTTAAAGTGGGTGATTCAAGTTCTTGCTTCCATGTTTGCTTGAAACTGTGGCTGGGTCCATATGCAACCATGGAATTAAGCATTTTTTCCTAGAAATTGAAGTGACCATTTTTTACATGATAAAATTGGACCAGGGTTAGGGTCCAGGGTGCGGATGGCCTTAAACACTAGATCAATCTGTTAAAAAATTTATATGAGGACGGCTAGGTGAGGCAGTGAGTAAAGCACCGGCCCTGCATTCAAGAGGACCCGAGTTCAGTTCTGACCTCAGACACTTAACACACACACACACACACACACACACACACACACACACACACAAAACTAGCTGTATAACCTTGGGCAAGTTACTTAACCCCAATTGCCCTCCAAAAGGCCAAAAAAAATTATATGAGGGCTTTGTCATATTGAGATTACCTGAGACACAAATCTGGCATGCACCAATATTGTATGTCAAAGTATATATAAAAAAAAATAAATGAGATTTTTCCATATGTTGTCAAGGATGCTGATAGTGGTTGTTGCCTGTAATGGTGGGTATTACTAAAAAACACATGTATGGACTCAATGTCCTTCAGATGCTTTCTTTATAATCTACAAACTTTGACCTATTGTCTTTCTAACTTGTGAACCATATTTTCCAATGTATTTTGTGCTGCCCTAACATTAAATCATCTTACCTGGCTTGCAAGAAACCAAAATCACCATACCATGATAAGATATTGGAATAAGATTTTGTGGAAAGCTTTTTTGTTGAGTACAAACCATTTTAGAAAGCTATCTTGTCAATTCCACCTTCAAGGCACCTATGAGCCAAAGAAAAAAATATGATTCATCATTATGAGATACTGGTTCTATGTCTCCATTTCTCTGTATTAACACAACTTTAAAAGAATTTACATTTACTAAATATAATTGGTAGAGAGCTTGGGTTAGGGTTTTTTTTTGCCTTTTTTTTTTGGAGGACAATTGGGGTTAATTGACTTGCCCAAGGTCACACGGCTAGGTTTTATGTGTGTGTGTGTGTGTGTGTGTGTGTGTGTGTGTGTGTGTGTGTGT
>NW_027187345.1:1239481-1283338 GCF_028583685.1 Petaurus breviceps papuanus
TGTGTGTGTGTGTGTGTGTGTGTGTGTGTGTGTGTGTGTGTGTGTGTGTTAAGTGTCTGAGGCCAGATCCAAACCCAGGTCCTCCTGACGCGAGGGCTGGTGCTCTATTCACTGAGCCACCTAGCTGCCCCTTGCATTACTTTTTGACTCTGTGATTTACTACTTGTCTAAACTTAAGCAAATCATTTAACCTCTTAAGTTCCCCTTCTGCAGAACAACGAGATTGGGTGGGGAAGAGAACAGATGATTTATGAGGTCCCTCTCTCATCTAAATCCTATGATCTCCCCAAACTATGCATCTGAAGAAGGATAACATTATAGACCAAACAGGTTTGATAGTTCTTTAACACACAAGCAGGCTATGTATTTCCCTAATTGTCTCACTGCTTCTCTTACTAGACTTTCTAAAACTCTCAGTATTTTGAAAATTCCTTGAATTTAGGATTATAGAAAAAATTTTGGATATGATGTAATGCAAGCCTCTCATTTTACATGGGAAGCCCAGAGATTTAATGATTTGTTCAAGGTTGCATGACTAACTTTTAGCATATACTAGGCTGGAATTCATATTTCTCAACATGTTTGTCACTGGTCTGGCACATCTGCCTCCCATTCGGAAGACAGTAAAGGGGATCTGGCACTGTCTGCCCTTGTAGATCAATTAGCTATGGAAAAAAAAAAGGTTGTTGAGGCTAGCTCCTCTCACCTACCTTAACGAAATGCCAGGCTCACATTCACTTAGGGTAGCAAATGGAGCAAAAACCTTGACTTTTACTAAGACATCTTTTTCCTGCCTTTTTAATTTGCATTTTGTTGACTCTTGTTTGGTATCAAACTGTTGATATGGCCTGTTCATTTGGATTCCACAGACTCAGTATTGCTGACTTCTTCAGTAGTTTCCATAAAGGGATGTCTTTTTCACCTCTAGCCCTCTTCTTTTATTGTACATGTTACCCAATATCTGCCAGCTGAAGAAGAGACTGTTTCATTTTTGTCCCTGCCAGCATTTAACAAAATGCCTGACACGTAGGTATAGGGATGATAAAGACTGTACTTCTGATTTCAATGTTATAGGGAACTTCCAAGTGATGAAACTATTGAAGCACATCTGTACCTTCTTTGAAAGTTATAATCTTGGGTCATTGCTCAAGTGGGGACCAGCCCCTTTAAGATGTAACTGGCAAATGTTTAACCCCTGCCAAAAAACTGAAGAATAATAAAACATAGATAATGTTAATCTGTGGTTTTTAAAGGCAATAGATGGCACACAGTGCTCTGTTTCTATTTGAGTTTGCTACCACTGGCCTACACCACTGAGAGAGGGAGTGACTTGTGAAGAGTCACATGGAGGTATGTCAGATGTCTTACTTCAAAGTTAAGTAGCGCTCTACTATTCTACTCTATGTAATAAACTCGTATTGATTGACTTGCTATCCTCATGAACCCTATCTGTCCCTTCTTGGGTAGTCATTGCACCTAGGGCACTGAATTCCATTAGTCTTTTTTTGTTTGTTTGTTTGTTTTTCCCTTTTTGTGGAGGGGGAAGGCAGGGCAATTGGTGTTAAGTGACTTGCCCAAGGTCACACAGCTAGTAAGTGTTAAAGTGTCTGAGGCTGGATTTGAACTCAGGTCTTTCTGACTCCAGGGCCAGTTCTCTATTCACTGCACCACCAAGCAGCTCCCATTAGTCTTTAATTGGGCATCATCAAAGACTCATAGGTTATCCTACCTCCCCAATCCTCAGATGTAGCCCATGTCAGAGCCATGGCAGGTAAACAGTATAATTCAGTCCCCTTTCCACTGTGTTTTAACTCCCAGTTCTTAGAGCACAGTGCTTAGCACATTGTAGGTGCTTAATAAATGCTGACTAACCTTCGACTAACTTATTAGAAGATCTTTCAGTCTAATTTAGCTCCAACTGAGGTGGCTTAAAGTATATATCTCTATTTTCCCAGCTCTGTCCTTCACTACTATGTAAGGCATTTTCAAGCAAACTCAAACTGTTCTTTCCAGGAGGCACATCATAATTCCATCTGATGCCTCTACACTTAATCAGTCCCCTTTTAATCATATCTAGATTTTTTTTCTGCCTTGTTTCAGTCAAATTTCCTTTTCACTGTTTTTTTGTGTCCTTTAGCATGCAAAGATGTGACTTGTTGATTTTCAGCTTCATATTTCCTCATAACATCACATAATGGCAGGATTATAGATTGAGAGCTGGGGTAGATATTACAGATGATCAGATCTGGCCTCCTTTTTTTTTCTATAAATGAAGAAAGTGAAGCCTGGAGAGTTGAAGTAATTTGTCTGGGGTCCTGTAGAAAGAGGTAAAAGATTTATGGCATCTTCTAAATGGGACTACTAGAGAATATACCTATTTCTTAGCATCACATGGATTTTTTTTTACAAACATTGACCATGTATTAAGGCATCAGAATATTGCAAATACATATAAAAACATAAATTATAAATACATTCTTTATAGCTCATATGATAATAAAAATAGCAATTAGTTCATGGATCTAAAACAAAAGAGTTAGACCAAATTGGAGACTTAACAATGAAATCCTAAGTAATGAGAGAAAGAACAAATCATAGCAAAAATTAATTACAAAAATTTCTGGGATACCATTAAAGCAGTCCTCAGGGGACAGATATAATCCCAACAAAACATATGAACAAAACTGGAAAGGAGATTAACGAACTGGTATGTATTTTAAAAACTAGAAAACCAACATATAAATCCAAAAGAAGCACAAAAGAAGAGGTATTGAAAATTAGAGGGGAAATAGATAAATTGAAAACCAAAAGGACAACAGCAATGATAAACACAACAAAAACCTGGTCCTTTAAAAAGTCTAACAACATTAATAAACCTTTAGCCAACCTTATTAAAATGAAGAGAACAGAAATTCAAATAAGAGAATTGCAAATTAGCAAAGTCAAAAAGAATGATTAAAATGTACTTTGCCCAGTTGTGTGCTAACAAAACAAAAAATACAAGAAATAGGGGAATAACCATAAAAAATGTAAAATACTAAGACTAACAGAAGATGATATAGAGATCTTGAGTAGTTCAATGTCAGAAAAAGAAATAAGACTAGCCATAAAAGATCTCCAAAGGGGAAAAATATCAAACTTCTAAAGAGCAACTAGTCCCAATACTACAAATTGTTCTGAAAAATTGAGAAAGAAATCGTTTTACCAGATTTCTTTAATGAGATAAATGTAGTCCTAACCTTAAACCAAGAAAGGAGAAAGTAAAGAAGGAGAATTATAGACCAATATCATTATGAATATTGGTTCAAAAGTTTTAAATAAAATCCTGTGAAACAAACTATAGTATTAAGAAATCATTCATTATGACAAAGTTGGATTTATACTAGTTACACAAGAATGATCAAACATTTGGAAAACAAACAAAATTATTAATCATATTTTTAAAAACATCCCTAACCCACACAATTATTTCAGCAGATGCAGAAAATGTCTTTGGTAAAAGTATAGTATTTGTTTATTCTAAAAACCTTGCAAAATATAGACATTTTTATTATCTAGTCATTTCAGTCATGTCTGACTCTTTCTAACTACCTTTTTTGGGGTGGGGCCTTCTTGGCAAAGATACTGGAATGGCTTGTCATTTCCTTTTCCAGCTCATTTTACAAATGAAGAAACAGATAAACAAGGTTGGCCAGGGTCACACAGCTAGTAAGTGTCTGAGGCCAGATTTGAACTCATAAAGATGACTCTTCCTGACTTCAGTCTTGTCACTCTATCCACTGTGCCACCTAGCTGCCCTCATAAAGTTTAGACAGAGAAAGAGCTTTATTATATCAATAACAGTAGAGGATGGATTGGAGAGGGGAGAGGATTGAGCAACATAGGCTCATTCATTCATTTATTCTCCAATATTTACAAGACCTACCATATGCATAGAATTATGTTTGCAGATTGTAGACGAGTGAGCTTGCCTTTAATTCCTAGTAAAATTCTAAAATGTTAGGGGAGATTAATGGAGATGTAGAAAAGGAAGCAGATCTCACAAAGAACCATGATTCCATTGAGAATAGGTCACATAAAACTAAGGTTATTTCCTTTCTGTGACAGATTTACTAAACTGCTTGATTAGGGAAATGCTGAAAATAGTTGATTTATATTTAACAAAACATTTGATAAAAATCCTTTATGCTACTTTTGCCAAAAAGATGAAGAGATATGTATTATTTTTGCATAGTTGTTTTTTTCCATGCTACAATATAAATGTTATATCCCCAAATTCATAGTAAGCTCCTTGAAGACAAGGATTACATCTTCTGTTTCTTTGTTATTATCCATATTCAGTTAACACATAGAAAATGCTTAGTAATAATTTATTTATTTAAATTTAACTGACTTTCTATGGAGTTTAGCAAAGCACCCAAAACTAATGGCCTTTTGTTTTAATAGTCAAGGGGAGAAGAAGCATTCAGTAAACACCTACTGTGTGCCAGGCACTAAAGTGCTTTACAAATATTTCATTTGATTCTTACAATGACCTTGTCAGAGAAATGCTAATATGTTCTTTTTTTTTTGACAACTGAAACAACTGAGGCAGATAGAGGTTGTGTGACTTGCCCAGGGTCACACAGCTAATAAGTGTCTCAGGCTAACACATCTTTCTGACTCCAAACACAGGGCTTTATCTACTGAACCACTTAGGTGCCTGTATTCCAGTACATAAAGTTTGATTCAGCTCATTTCAACTTAATAGACATTTATTAAATACCTCATCTGTCCTAGTCACTGGAAATACCAACACAGGTATCACAAAGTCCATGCTCTTGAGGAGTTTACAGTCTAATAGAGAAACAGTCATATAAACAAATAAATACAATATAAGAAGTGTGAGACAAGATTGGAAGAGAGATCTAGAAATGTGCAGGTGGAGAGATCACTTTAGGCAACTAGGTGGTATGGTGGATAGAGGACTGGCCCTGGAATCAGGGTCAAATTTCAAATTCAGATATGACCTCACTTACTGTGTCTGCGCAAGTCATTTAACTCCGCCTCAGTTTTCTTCATTTGTCAGATGAGCTGGAGAAAGAAATGGCAGGCCATTCCAGTATCTTTGCCAAGAAAACCCCAAATAGGGTCACGAAGAGTCGGACACAACTAATTGACCGTACAAGAGATCACTTTAACTTGTATAGGAGGTGAAAATGGATCAATTTGGTGGAGTTGGCACCAGAACTGGCTCTCAAAAGAATGGATGCTTTTAGCAGGTAGAGATTGGGAAAGGTTCATTCCTGGTTTAGGGTTTGCTATTAGCAAAAACATTGATACAAAAGTAAAGGATAAGAAAGGAAGATACTGAGTAGCCCACTTTGGATAGAATATCCTCCCAGATAAGTTGATCACCTGAAATCTCATCACCATGCAGATGGATTCAGGTTTTGATACTCAATATCTCAGCTCCCTCAGTTACCTTTCCCTTCTGAATGGAGAGCTGGAGGATGGAGCAATAAACTCCAGGAATCTTGTAGTGGGCTCAGAACTTTGCAAGTAACCTCCATTTTCCATCAGTAGCTGTGCTTAGTTGTCACTCCTGGGGATCATGCCCCTCTGCTGGACTTTCCCCTGTCCCTTTCCCCACCCCACCCTTTTCATCTTCTGTTTTTTTTGTATTGTCTTCTCACATTAGATTATAAGCTTGTTGAGGGTGGGGATGTCTTTTTCTTATTTGTATCAGAGTTTAGCAAAATGCTTGCCACTTAGTAGGCACCTAGTAAATATTTGTTGAGTAGAATTGAAAAGGACTAATATGCAAAAAAAAGTTCAAAGGTAGATTGGATCCAGACTGTGGAGAGTTTTAAATGCTGGAATTGGAAGTTTATTCTTTGCTGACTAAGGAACAGTGACTAAAAGTTTGTGAGTAAAGGAGTGACATGTACAGAGTGGTAATTTAATGGTGAAATGATGGATTGGCACTCTCCAACCCTCTTGTGAGAAATGTGAAACTTGACTAAATGACCAAAGGAAACAGCAGGTAAAAGCTTCTTCACTATTTGATACAGAGCTCATGTGGATGCTTTCAGATTACAGAGGGAAGCAGAATAAATTTTTTAAAAAGGACATGAGAGTAGAAAATAAGCCCTGATATCTTCAGGCTACTTCAGCATGGCTAGTATTGTAAGGGGCTGGGGGAATTTTAGGTTGAACAATGAAGACTTGGGTAGAATAATGGTTTTTATGAATCTTGCTACAAGGCTGCATTCTACTTTTAGCTTGTGATAGCAGCTTGAAATGACCAAAGGTCTTTGATTTTTTTTTCTTATTTTAAAAGCTTTAAAAAAATATTATGCACTTAATAAAAAACAACAAACATGAACATGTTCATTATATAATTTATTTCTAAGATGATATATTGCAGAACAATTGTTAATCAAGAGGTGTGTTATACCACTGAAATCATGGAATTGGCATATAATACTAACAAAGCCTAGCAGAGAGACTAGAAAATAAATACAGAGACTATTAAATATTTGGGAGAGTATCTACCAAGATGCAATTAGGAACTAGATGAATACAAATAGAAGAGTCTTTGTAGAAATACAGATGGAGATAAATAATTGGAAAAGTATTAATTGTTCATGGACAGGTTAAACCAATATAATCAAAATGATAATTCTACCGAAATTTATTTGTTCAGTGCTGTGCCAGAGTACTAAAAGGATATGTAATAGAACTAGAAAATTAATGAAATTTATCTGGAGGAACAAAAGGTCAAGAATTTCAAGGGCCATGATGAAAAAAAAGCAAGAAGGAAAAGAGTCTATCATTACCAAATCTCAAATTGGACAGTAATCATTAAATGATTGAATACTGGTTAAAAAATAGAAAGGTTATCAGTGAAACAGATTAGCGTCACAACATACGAAAGCAAATAAAACTATTTTTTATAGCATTCAATAAATGCAAAAGCCCCAGTTTCTGGAGGATAGTCTTATTATTTGACAAAAACTACTCAGAAAACTAGACAGCAGTCTGGCAGAAATTAGGTTTAAATTAACTTCAGACCACATACAAAAATAATTGATATATTTATACTATATTACCTAGTATATATTACCTAGATATAGATGATCACATTATATAAAAATTAGAAGAGCAAGAGAGAAATTACCGTTTGGATCTGTGGCTAAGGGATGAGTCATAACTAAACAAGTGATAAAGGGTATAATACAACAAAAATAGTTGATTAACATAAAATTAAACTTTTTTTGCCCTCAAATCTAATATTAAAATTAGAAGGGAATCATTTTACTGGGGGAAAAAATCTTTGTGGCAAATCTCTCTGATAAAAGTCTCATATTCAACATATTTAAGGAAGTGATTAAAATTTATACCAAGAGCCATTCCCCAATAGACAAAATGGTCAATGGATATTAATTGGCAGTTTTCAAAGGAAGAAATCAAACCTATCAAAGATCATATAAAATGTTCTGAATCACCAATATTTAGAGAAATTACAGATTCAAGCAATATTGATATTCTAAGTCACTTCTATCCCATCATATTTACAAAGATGACAAAAGAAGAAAGTAGTAATAGTTGGAGGGACTGCTGAAAAACAGGGACACTAGTACACAGTTCAGCTAAGTGGTACAGTGGGTAGAACTCCAGGAAGTCAGGAAGACTTATCTTTCCAAGTTCAAATCTGGCCTCAGACATTTATTAGCTGTATGACCTTGGGCAAGTCACTTAACCCTGTTTGCCTCTTTTTCCTCTTCTGTCAAATGAGCTGGAGCAAGAAATGGCAAACCACTCTGCTATCTTTACCAAGAAAACCCCCAAACAGCATCATGAAAAGTTGAAACATGACTGATAGAACTGAAGAATAAAAATAACAGTATGTAGTTGGTAGGATCATTTATTGGTCCAGACATTCTTTAAAGCAATTTGGAACTATTTCCCCCCAAACTATTAAACTGTGCATGCTTTTTCATCCATAGATACCACTAGTAGGCTTATACCTAGCAGAGATCAAAGAAGAAGAAAAGGACCTATATGTATGTACTGAAATATTTATAGCAGCTCTTTTCACAGCAGCACAAAATATGTGCCATAAGAAATGATGAAATGAATAATTTCAGAGGAAACTGGAAAGACCTTTATGAACTGATGCAAAGTGAGCAGACCTATCAGACCAATTTATACAACAATAACAACATTATAGAGGGGATTTTTTTTTACTTTAAAACTCTGATCAGTGAAATGGTATAGCAAAGTCCAAAAGACTGAAAATGAAACAGACCCCTCACCTCCTACCACAAAAGGGATGTTCTTAAAATACTGAAAGAGAAAGAAAATTTTAGGACTTGCCAATTTCAGCAATTTATTTTATTCTGGACATGGAATGATTGTGATAAGGGTTTTGCTATTTTTAAAAATTTGCTTTATAGTACAAGCAATGGAAGGGACAGGAAGACAAACTACTAGAAAGAAAAAGAAATGACAAATGTAGACTAAAACAAAACCAAAGCAGTATTTAGGCATGCTAGCTTAATGAATAGAAGATTGGCATTGGAGTCAGAAAGACCAGGGTTCCAGTCCCACCCCTGTGTCATTGTGGACATCAGAAACCTCACCATGGCCCTGGCAGCTATCTAGGACTATAAAATGTAGAATGCTTTAGGAGAAGTTTCAATTCTAGGAGGTTCATGTGGCAGTGGAACCACACATCTAGATGAAGAAAAAAAAATAAGATTGGCAACTTTCCTATTTCCACTAAGGATCTGAGGCAGCTTATCAGAGGCATAACAGGGTCAGAGATACCCAACAGGGACCACAGTATTATTCTTCTTTTCTTTGATACACAAACTGTAAGGAACACACAGCACACAGACAAGCTGCAGAGAACTGGCCAAAATTGAATGAGTGCTGTAAAGTAGACAAAAGCAAGCAGGTAAACTCAGCTATTATTTTTAAGAGAGGACACATGAGGAATAAAAAAAAATATACAACATGCTGTTCCTCTGAATAAGTGATGCATAGAATAAATGTTATTAGAGGCCCCAGGGGAATGTTTCTTTATTTGTTAACATACCTCGTACTGAAAAGATGCCAAGGGCTGTCAGCACCAAACAGTACAAATGTAAGGAGTCCCATATTCTCAACCTTTTGGTTAAGTGAAAGCTAGAGAGTTTATGGTTTTTTCCTCTTCTTTCCTGGTTGTGGTAGGGGGGGTGTGAAGCCAAGAAGAAGGCTACCTTTCCCCTACCCTTGTTTTATCTTTTTCCTAGTTTTCCTCACTGTTCTCCTCCCAAAGCTGACAATGGAATTTCTCTCTTGGATGTATACAGACTATCCACCAACAGGCATGAACATTTCCAATTTACTCCTCTGGCACCTTTCTCTGACCTCTGAATGAGGAAAAGGCTTTCTCTCACTCTCTTGAAAGGGGTTATTTTGTACAGGGGAAAAATGATGGAAACATAGGCCATGAAAGTGGTGACAAATGAAATAGTAAGTTGCCCCCTTTCTTCCCTAATGACAGTGCCAGGGCATTAGCGTGATATGTGTCTGTTGGTGATGGGCAATAATCCCACCCAAACACTTCAAAAAGATGTGTCCATTGACTTCTCAGACTTGTTAATCCAGGGGAAGGAAAATGACAAAGGCTGGAGAAAAGCAGCAAACACCTGTACTTCCTTCAGATGGGTTGACAGGTTATAGCTTGTTGTCCTGTTCCTCTCTGCCTATTAACATACTATATTTAATTTACTCTAATTATGCTTGCCCACTTCCTCTTTTCTTTTCCTCTCTCAGGGCCTGTGCCCAAATATGGCTTCTCCTCAGCTCTTATTTTCCACTTTACTTCAGATTCTAAATCCAGTGGATTGGGCAAGAAAGGCAGCCTGCCAAGCCCTAGGCAGGAAACACGTCTAGGGCAGTCAGCGAGTGTCTTCTTGCTCTGTATGCATATGTTTGTGTGTGAGATGCCTGGAAACAATCCTATCTGGTCTTTTGGTTTATGGTAATGATTGCTCCCTTGCCATGAGAAAATGTTTTCTTTTCTCTTCTTGCATTAAATTATTGACAATGCTCAGAAAATACTGATCCCTTCGGAAGATATCCAGGATGGTACTGATGAGGACATCTCAGTATCGCAGGAGACATTTCAGCATCATAGGAGAGTAAATACAGTCCAATAGTGTAAAACAGAATCTCAGGGCCCTGGAGTTTCAACAGTCACATGAATCCTCTCATATATGTAGTTTCCACCATTAGAATATGAGCTACACAGGGGTGGCTAGGTGACACAGTGAATAGAGCACCGGCCCTGGAGTCAGGAGGACCTGATTTCAAATCTGGATTCAGACACAACATAAAAACCAGCTTTGTGACCTTGGGCAAGTCACTTAACCCAAATTTCCCTCCAAAAAAAATTTAAAAAAAAATTAAAAAATAGAATGTGAGCTACATGAGATCAGAGTTCATCTTGTTTTTCTATCCATATCCCCAGCACTTGGACAGTGTTTGGCACATGGTGAAGGCTTAATACATGCTTTTTTCATTAATGAATTCATTGCTACATTCAAGGGCTCATTGAGGCCTTTGTATGAGTGATTATTATACTGATAAATTATCCTAGTTTTTTCCATTGGAATAGTATATCGTCCTTGCTTGAAATTCAAGTAAAATAACTCAGGGCCCCATAGAGATATAGAAAAATTAAAAACTCTTGATTTCTCATCTCACAGAATTTTTAACAAAACTAACAAAAGCAAATTTTATCAAAAGTTGTTACAAATCAAAGAATTCCATGGTCTCAGAAATTTCTAATGATGAATTATCTGAAAAGCAATGGAAAGACACATGGTGTGTATAATTTAGACTGCTGAATATGACCCACAATGGTTTGCTCATGGGATGTGGTACAAAAGACTTTATTGAGGACATATATGATGAAAAAGAGAGAGAGAAGTCATGTGGCAAGAATGAGATTTAACAGATGGACTATCTGAATATCAGTATCCCCAAACAATTAAAAGAATCAGAGAAGGCTCCCCACTGGCTTATGGGGATGTTCCATGTTGGATATATAGAACAAATGGGGTCTACAATTGTGGTCTGCCTTTGTGGAGAAAGTATTCGCACTGATCATGAAATCATGTGTGGTTGGGGCAATATTTGTTTCATGTGGGCTTAGCTAGTTTTTCCCATAAAGGGGTACTGAAACCATTCTTGAGACTTGGTTAGTCCAGGGGAGTGGGTCCCCAATCTTTGGTGGTTTCCCGGTCTCATATGTTCCTGGGAACATATAACAAGTCAGCCTCTGAGGAGTTGTCTTTCTTCATGCTCGATGGAACCTTCACTACATTGTGAGTCAACCCACCTTTCTGACCACCATGATGAATGTGGAGGAATGGTGGAGCTACATCCATCTGAATCATTGATGTATCCTTACTCAATCTCCTTTGGGTTGTTGTCATCTTCTTTTCACTATCTATTATATGATCATTTACTGTTTCATTACATTCCAATTCTGAGCCTGAACCAATGATCTGGCCTGAGTTAGGCTTGGCCAAGAAGACACAGATTCATTCATCAGCCTTAAATAAATTTTGATTATGGTATTACTGTGTATTTATTATATATATATATATATATATATATATATATATGTATGTATTTATATGTTGGTTTTCCCAAAAAGAATACAAACCCCTTGAGGGCATAGTTGGGGTTTTGTTTTTGTCTTTATATTCGATGTGCCTAACACAGTTCTTTGCATACAGTAAGTGTTAATAAATGTTTGTTGGTAGACTGATTACCCATATTAATGTAGGAGAACATTTTGTGGCTATTAAAAAGAAAAGCAAAAAACCTTCTCCTTTCCAGGCAGTATAAATATTAAAAAAAACTAAAAGTAAATAGGAATTTGTGAAATAGATATTAGAAGGTGATTACCAGTATTACCAAAAGGATTCTTTACTCTTAGAAAAGAATTCCTTTAACTGTTGTTTGATTACAATTGTTAACTATTTGTCAAATGTAGAAACAGGGAAACAAAGCCAAAATGCTTTGAGCCGTTGCCAGTAGAAGATCAATAAGGAGCAAAGATAAAATATCTTTGAAATCATAAATGTATGTCAATGATAAAAAACGGTATTTGATTTGCAAACGTTTCAGACAAACATAGCTTCCAAGAATGAGTCTGATACAAAAAGTGATTGACGTTTTATTTACTAATTAATTAATTGTTTGTTGATCACTCGATGTATGCTGAGCACCACACTAGCTGTAGTGTTAGCTGCCAACTCTCAGTTTAAATAGTGACATTATATATGGTAAAATGCATTGCAGCAGTTTACAAAATACTCCAGCAAGTGCGGAACCTCAAAGTACTGAAGGGATTCAGACTAGAGGAGCGATCAGTAACATAGGTCATAGGCCTACAAGACCTTCTTGCAGTTGCTTCAAGACCAGGCTTGGATGTTAAAATGATGAACAGGAGAAGAAGAAGAGTGCAGAGGGTGTTTTTAAGTGGACTAATCAGCAACAAGAAAGGCATGTGCTTGGAATACTATTTAAATAAGAGAGAAGGTGGAGTGTTGGGGAACAGTTGATAGAAGGAATTGATTATAAGGCTGAGATGCCTAATTTAACCATAGGCAGCCATTGTAAATGAAGTCCAAGGAAGGTCATCCTTCTACCATTCATGTTTTGGTTATGCTTCGCTTCAGTTTATGTTAAAAGTTACTGTGGTTTCAATGAAATGACTTTAGGATAGAAAGCTTTCAGAGTCAGAAAGATCTGAGTTCAAGTCCCATCCCTGACATATACCGATTATGTGATCCTGGACAAACCACATAACTTTTTAGGGCTCTATGTAGTTCTCTAAATTTCTTAATTTTCAAGGCAGTTATCTCTCCTCTTTGGTAGAGAGAGTTTTCTCATTTAGAGCTCCCCATACCAATGAAATAACAGGCCCTGTAGTAATTAGCAGTTAATTTATAGTAATTAAATAGTGGTAATAGTCCCATAGAATGTAAGCTTCTTGGGGGGGGGAGCAGAGATTGTTTCATTTTTGTCTTTATGTAGGACCAAGCACATAGTTGGCTCTTAATAAATTCTCATCAATTGATTTAGAGTACTAATAACATAGTTTGGATTCCCTGAGCACACATACTCATATGAGCACACATACAATTGCTCATAGAGTGAGGGGAGGAAGTCCAAGAATGGTCATGGCAGAGGGAAGGTAGCCAAGGTTCAATATTTGCTATGAATAAACTATGTGCCATCAACCCACCAATGATCATGTACTCCCAGTGCCATTCTGCTAGAAAGAGGCTAAGTCCACTTGTATATGACTTCCTTCTTTTCTTGAGAAACAAAGCACAGAGAATAGCTGTGCTAATCTGGGGTGTCAGTGGTCAAAAACCCTGTATTAAAGGGATTCACTCCATTAAATTATAGGCAAGCAGAACCTGATTTTAGACATCAAATACTATTTAACCTGCTAGAACTTCTTCAGTAGAAGAAGAATGAGATGAAAGAATAACACAAAATATTAGCATTTAACTCTTTTCTAGTCAATGATTGACTTTTGTGAAGTATTTTCTCTCCTTCACACCATATCCACTAACTTAGTACCCTGGTTGGGCCATGTCTTTTTTTTTTCTTCTGGTGACACATTATTGACTCACTGGATCATAGGATCTGAAATTTAGAAATGGAGAAGACTTTAGTCATTATCCAATCCAATTCTCCCATTTTACAAATGAAGAAACTGAGTCCCAGATAAGTGATTCAATAAGAGTCAAACAGGGAGTAAGTTTTCTGAGGCAGATGACTTGAGCCAGTGACTTGCTCAACGTTATATGTGGAGGAACTGACAAGGCTAGGATTTGAAGCCAGATCTTTTTGACTTCTGTACTGTACTACTTAGATATTCCCAGATGGTTGTTAATAACAACAACAACTAGGATTTACATATCACTTTAAGGTTTGCTAAGCACTATACATGGGCAGCTAGGTTGCATGGTGGATAGAGTGTCAGGCCTGGAGTGAGGAAGACTCATCTTCCTGAGCTCAAATCGGTCCATAGTAAGTCATTTACTAGCTATGTGACCCTGGGCAAGTCACTTAACCCTCTTTGCCTTGGTTTTCTTATCTGTAAAATGAGTTGGAGAATTAAATGGTAAAACACTTTGCCAGAAAAACTCAAACGGAGTCACAAAGAGTCAGACATAATACATCAGAACAATCACAACAAGAAGAAAACACTATACATATGTTATCTCTTTTAATCCTCACAACAATACTGTGAGGTAGGTATTATTATCTCAGTTCTTACCAATGAGGAAACTGATGCTGAAAGAAATTAAGTGACTTGCCAGCTAATAAACTATCCGAAGCAGGATTTGAACCTAGATCTTCCTGTCTCTAAGTCCAGCATTCTATTCATTGCTCTACCTAGCTGCCTAGAATTTTTGAATATTTTGCAAATAAAACTCTCTGTTAATAAATAGAATAAAACTGGCCCAAGTACTGATTCCTAGCACTTTACCTATTAGCTTTTTCTCATGCAGAGAAATGACCATTGATTCTTGTTCTTTATTTCTTGGATTTAAAATCCATAAAGGATTTTACCTTTCACCTCCACAGTTACCAAGCTTCCTTAATAGCTTCCTTGTCAGAGACTTTATCAAAAGCCATTTGGAAGTCTAAATAAATGATACACACCGATTTCCCTTTATCCACTATTTTGTGAGCCATTTAGAAAAGGATTCGAACAGGCTAAATAGTCACATTCTCCTTTGATGCAGAGACCAGGTTTCTTCTTATCATATTATACTGATCTGCTGTGGGGACTTTATAACTCCATCTTGAATGATTTTCACCACACTTTTCTCCCCCTATAGCAGTGGTGTGTTGCTAAAGAAGAGAAGGTGGAAAGGGGATACCTGTCCATGGAGACTTTTTGTAATAGCCTTTCAGCTGGATAGTTTATGTAGCCTTTAAGCCCTGAGGTAAGGTAGCAGGAAAACGGATTAATAGACACAGAAATCTCCCCCCAGATACTTATAGATAAACTCAGCCTTGGGCATTTAGAAAGTTGGATTTACAACACCTTGAAAGAGGTTTCTGAAAACCATGCCTATTTTATTTTAAAGTATGCAGCATCAGGTCTGTCTTCCTTTAATCTCTGTCACTCTTTACCTATAGACAACCCAAATACCAGTCCCTGGGTTTAAGAAAGAGTTGTGTTTAGACTGGAAACAATCTGGGCATTGCTTTATAACAAGTAATATCTCTTTCTAGGCACTGAAATGAATTTGAATTGGAGCCAAAAGACATCTCCAGTGAGAGATCCACACAGAGACAGATACAAATGTGCTACTTGCTGATCCTGGTAAGCAGTAGGGACGGGAAAATTGGTTTCAATGAAATAAGAAACCCCTTAGACCTTCTATCAAGGCTTTTCCCTGAATCATACTTTTTTTTCCCTGAGATTCTGAAAGGACCTAATGATATGGGCTTTCCACAGCTACATATTCAGGCTCATGCCAAGATAAACTTACCCCTCCTGTTTCCCATTCTCCCCAGCCTCATGTCCCCATAAAATCCCCTGTAGGCTCATCTCTCTTTTCACTTGTCTGATTTTCCTATGATGAGTCTGAGAGCTTCATAACTTTTAGCACCAAAAGCCTTAGCCTAGTTTTATGGAGAGTTAAATAGCTCATGGGTTTGCCCCCAGCTCCTAGTCTATACCTTTTGGGGCTTTCATTGACTTTCCTGACCTATAATTCATTTTTCAGTAGGGGGAAAGAGCTTTAACAGTCAGCACCATACCTAGTTTTATGCATATGCATACATATGTATGTATACACATATATAAACACACATAAACATATAGTTATATGCATGTGTATATGTACACACCTGTACACACATACACATATTCATCCACATACACGCATACATATATGTATGTATATTACATTTCTTCCAGCTTACTCAAAAGCATTTTACAGACATTCATGAATCCTCATGATTCTTTTGGGAAGGCAGATATTATTTTTACTTATAGATGAAAAAATCGGCATGGATAGATCAAAGGATTTTCTTGGTCCAGACATGCAGTACTATAGACAGAACAGAAATCATGTCTTCTGTGTTGAGAAGCCATATATTGAAAGCAAGGACTTTCTGCCTTTTCTCTGAAAGAAGGTTAACCTGGACTTTATCCCACTGCTCCCAGTTTATTCCAGGACCCAAACCATTGGTTACCTAAAAGGTAAATCAGACAACTGGCTGACTGACTCTGTTGGCGTGTCAATTCACTACTGGGATCTCAGCTGTGGAAAATGGGTGGTAAGGAACTAGTAATCCATTGTCTTTACCTTTCCCCCTTTCCCCCTCTCCCCTCCCCACCCTTTTTCTATGAATTCTAACATGGATATATTCCATCTGTGGCTCTCATCTGTGTAAAAGATAATCCAGAATCTTCCTTCTGAAGGCCTATAAAAGATGTTCTATGTGATTATTTTTGCTTTGTTTACTAGACAATGGGTTATTTTCACCTTTCTTTTAACCCTAGCACTTACTAGAAAAGTGGCTTAGTGGAAAGAGATCTGAACCTGGAATCAGGAAGACCTGAGTTCAAATCTACTCTCAGACACTTGGTAACTGTGTGACCTTGGACAAATCACATAATCTCTTTTTGCCTCACTTTCCTCATCTGTCAAATAGGGATATTAATAGTCCCTATCTCCATGAGTTGTTGTGAGAATAAAGTGAGAGATTATTGAGAAATACTTAGCGTAGTGCCTGGCCCATAAATATTAACTGCTGCTATTGCTGCTGCTGCTGCTGCTACTACTACTACTACAACTATTACTTCTATTACTGCTGTTGCTGTTGCTGCTACTATTGCTATTGCTGCTGCTACTACTACTACAGCTATTACTACTACTATTGCTGCTACTGCTATTGCTACTATTACTACTATTATTGCTGTGGCTGCTGTTATTACTACTACTACTTCTGCTGCTGCTACTACTACTATTAATGCTGCTGCTACTATTACTACTACTGCTGCTACTACTACCACCACCACCACCACTATTACTACTACTGCTGCTACTAGAACTGCTACTATTACTACTACTGCTACTACTACCACCACCACCACCACCACCACTACTACTACTACCACTACTACTACTACTACTACCACCACCACCACCACTACTACTATTACTACTACTACCACCACCATTACTACTACTATTACTACTACTACTACTACGACTACTACCACCACCACTACTACTCCTACCACCACCACCACCACAATGCCTGACACATAATAATATGTCAGCTTAATAAATGTTTCCTGAGTGGCTGTATCTTGAAGCTATGTAAGATGCAGGGTATGTTATAGAAGTTTGGGCATGTGTATTAGTGTTTAATAAGGACCCTAGTCTTAGTTTCAAGATGTTAGAGAGATTAACATAGGTGTGTCTATCTATATCTAAATCTGTGTACATAAGTATACATATATATCTATACACACAAAGAGAGATATAAAAAGACATATGTTCACTTGAAGGGACACAAACCCAGCACACATGTTAAATAAATAAATAGATAAGTAAGAAAAACATAGATAAAAAAGATTATAAGCAAAGAGAACATACGGTAAAGGCTTCAGACAGAAGGCATATTTTAGGCAGCTTGAAAGTATGGTTGACAGAATCCTGACCTTGGAGTCAGGAGACCAGCTTCAGACACTTGCTAGCTCTATGACACTTAACCTCTCTTTACCTGTTCCTTTGTAATAATAACAATATTAATAATGCTAATAATCATAATAGTTAGCATTTATATTCTACCTATTTTGTGCTAGGCTCTATGCTTAGCACTTGCTAAGTAATAGATAATCCTTTCATCTGATCTTTACAACAACCTTGGGAGGTGGGTACTATTATTACACCCATTTTAGTTGAGTAATCTGAGGGTAAGTGACTTGCCCAGGGTCACACAGTTAGCTGTTTCTGAGGCTGGATTTGAACTGTGGTCTTCCTGACTCCAAGCCTAGCATTCTGTGCAGTGTGGCACCACTTTGCTGCCTTATCTATTTAAAATAGTTAATATAGGGTTACTATAAGGATCAAATGAGGTAACATAGCTAAAGTATTGTGAAAACCTTCAAGCTTGATATAAATGCTAGCTATTATTATTATGTCAATAGATAATATTTTAATAATTATCTGTCTTGTGGGAACATCAAGTGAAATGATGTATAAAAAGTACTCAGCAAACTTTCAAGGGTTTTAGATGTCAGTTATTCTTGCTTTTAGTAGCATTTAGGATCATCATATATTTACAAATGGAAGAGACCTTTGAACTCAATTAATCCCAAATCCTCATTTAACAATTAAGCAGCTAAGAGAGGTGACGTGACTTATGGAGTCATAAATCTGAGCTGTAAGGGACATAAAAGGTCATTGAACATAGACCCTTTAATTTGCAGGTAAGGAAACTGAGGTCCAGAGAACTTAAGGCTTAACCAAGTTCTCACAGGTAGCAAGTGGCAGAGTCAGGATTTCAAACCAGGTCTTTTGACTCCAAATTCAACACTCTTTTTCACTGTCCTACAGTTAATACCAACACAGTATCCCATGTTGCAGGGAGAAAGTGACCATAAATGGAAAAATACATCTTCTTCTCCCAATATAATCATGACTTAAAAAAATTTACAAATAAATATTTAGCAAAATCTCACAAATTTGATTTTTTTTAGGAGAAGGCTGATTCAAATTAGTTGACAGTCTGATTAATGAATTAGAAAAAGAACAAAACAGCTTACTTGAGTTTGAATTTCAGCTGTTTCTTATTGTTTAAACTTGGGCAAATGACTTCATGTCCTTGGGGCTTAGTTTCCCTGGTTGTAAAACAGAGATTGGACCAGATTCATTGGTGTCAGATCCAAATAAAAATGATTCCTGTGACTGCACATTGACTTAGAAAATAACAAATTAACATCTTGCATTGTATTTTTATTAATTTTGTTAAATATCATCCAATTACATTTTAATCTGGGTTGGGTTACATTGGCCAGTTATTACCAGCCACATGAGACCAGTCGACCTGGAATAAGACATGTCTCAACTAAGATGACTTTTAAGATACCTTCTAGCTCAAAATCATAAAAAACTTTGTGAATGTGTGCATTTAAATAGGGAAAAACCTGAGAAGTGAGTTAAGAAACAAAGCTAAGGCAGATTTTCTACTCTTCATGTTGGGTTTCACCAAAGTGAATTTTTCTTTTTAGCATTTCTAGCTATAGTGGTAAGTCTCATGAATAGACACATACTCACACGTGTTAAGATTAGCAAGCAACATTCTTGATTTATTCTCCTCCAGAAGCATAAGAGAAGGTGGCTCTACAATGACTGACTAATCTTCCCAGGAATGGTGAGAAAATGGTTCTCCTGGCACATTGATGCTATGGTCTTTCCGGTGCAAATGGAACATTATGTAGCTAGGAGGGAGGTACATTATACAAGATTAACAGTAATTTTTTTGCTACGAACTACATAAACTTCCAGCGTCAGAAAGCTATTGTTTTTAGGATCTTTTTTTGGTGTTGGTTATTGAAGTTAACACACCCAAAATGGAATACCTGTTTTTGAAAAGATATCCTGAGTAAATCTTAGGGACTGACTTTGTTAGGAGTTCAACCTTATTGCAGTTCTTTTTATTTCTGCATCCTTTTACAATACATTTTGGTGCCTGTATATGCCTGTCTAAGTGCACATTTGTTGTTTACGATATCATCGTGGTGTTAACCTACCTGTGGTTTTGTCTGCTTCTTCTATATACTTTGAGAAAATATCTTTCCAGTCCTTAGGCGATTTATTTTGTCTGTACTGTTTGGAATTTCCTGAAAGTGTTTAGGCAAACTTACCAGAGCAGTGAAGGTATTTCCCTGGCCTATTTTACAGAGAGATTGTTTTTCTCTAGGGAGGAGAGGGGAGTTGGGGGGGGGGGGTATAAGGAGGTGGGCTAAGGCTCCAGAAAAGTTTCAGTTCGTTAGGAAGGTGAATCACTTTAATTAATGTGTCTCCTAGGAAATCTAAGATAGAGTGGGACAATCTCATCACAATCAGTACTGTCCCCTACCTAATTAGTGGCATATTAGAGTTGGATTGCAGGAAAAAAAAAACCAATGTGGGTCTTGTAATCAAATATGCACCCCAAACTGGCAAGCATTCTGCCCTCTTTTCCCTCTTCTTAAAGCTTTCCAGTGTTTGGGGGAGGTGGGGAATGTGGATCTCTCTGTCTACATGAAATATATAACTAGGTCTGGAGCTACATGAGTTAGCTGGACAATCTTATGTTATGATGTTGAGTCTTATTTTTATTCCTCCAATTTCAGACAAAGATGCTTCTCAGCACAAAGTTTGTTCATCTTCCATCAGTTTGACCTTTAGATCTAAAGGTTTGGTTTTATTAATTTAATAAGTAGAGTTGAAGAGAGAAGTCTGACTTAGGAAGACGCCAACCTTGATTTCCACTTGTTTGTTTGACATAATATTTTGTCACAATTGATTGTGTGTGACTTCCATCTGCTGTGTAAGTTTGCATGGAGGAAGGGCATCTTTAAAGATGTTCCCATCCTCATATCCATCCAGTCATATATATTCAGCAAATATTTATTAAGCACTGAATATGCACTTCTTTACTATGCTAGATGGTGAAAATCATCCATGTCAAATTGAAACCACCAAGGACTGAATTGGCTAGCTGTATCAATTCTTCGGTGATTTTGGAAGAATCAGGATTTTTTTCTCAGAAGGCTTGAAGGGGTAAATTGTTTCTGATTATAGGATCATGGGATCTTAGGTTTAGAGTGGGAAGGGACCCCCTCCCCCTCTTTTTTTGTTTTTTTAGCATTTCTATTTCTAATGTTAGAAAAAAATTCTACAAAGAACAGTGAAAGTAAAAACGATCAGCTCTGAAATTTGCCTGTTTTAGAAATTATATTTAAAAATGAAATTGTACCTAGAAAAATATGAACACGTAGTAGGCACTTAAAATATTTATTGAATTGAAGTATGATGGATTTTCAAGGTGAGTTTGCCTTCATCTTTTCTTTTATGTGCTTGCAGGTGGTGATGATATTTTCAATTGTGGTCCTCTTTTGTTCTGGAGGTACTAATGTGGGATGGCATGTGGGTTTGCATATACATGCTTTTGCCTTCATTTCTTAAGTCTGGGCTCTTTATTAGAAATGAACAGCAACAGTGTGTTCAAAGATATAAATGTAGGTCAACATACTGCTTACTATTAATTGATATCAACTCATCATAAGTAAAAGATAGTGTTTGTATATATTTCCATAATTTACATTGACACGCATTTTCTCATCTACTGAGCTAAAAGCTGCAGCTAATCCTGTGGCTGCTTCTCATCTTTATGCACAACTTTCTGGAGTCTAGATTAACCTTACTTTCCCCAGTCACCACAAAACAGCCTTCTACAGACAGCTTCCTCTAGTCCAACATCAAGTGACTTGTGCTAGGGTTCTTTGACTTCCATTATGACAATCTGACTCTTCCTTTGGCCGGGGTGGGGGGAGAGATGGATTAGTGTAGGGGCAGCTAAGTCTTAGGTAGCAAAGTGGATACAGAACTGGACTTGGAATCAGGAAGACTCATTTTCCTGAGTTCAAATCTGTCCTCAGACACTAAGTACCTGTGTGACCATGGGCAAGTCATTTAATCCTGTTTGGTTCAGTTTTCTCATCTATAAAATGAGCTAGAGAAGGAAATAGAAAACCACTCCAGTGTCTGTTAAGAAAATCCCAAATGGGGACACAAATGAAATGACCAAATAATAACAACAACCAAATGGTATAGTGTAGCCAATGGTGTGCTGCAGTTTGCTCCAACAGCTAGAACTGATTGTTAAACTTGCAATATGAGTATTTACACCTGGGAAACTGACAAATGCTGCAAATCAGGACTTGATTTGTTGTTTTGTTGATTGTTGGGACTTTAGATATCCATCTAGAAAACTGAGGGAGAAAATGTTAATAACAAATTCGACCTAAGGCAAATTAAACTTAAAAGTATGTTCAGTATGACACAGGATCCCCCCTGTAAAGTCAGTTATTTAACATGTACCAGCACACTTCTGAGTGCAGTGGATCTCAGTGTGGTATGTGAAACCCAGTGGGTCCCTGAGACCCTTTCAGGGGATCTGTAAGGTTTTCTTGCAAAACTATTTTAATAAGAGCACTAAAACCTTATTTGCCTCTTCAATATTACTTCCCTTTTCAACTACATATCTGTGTAAGGTTAGACACTTTTCATATACTTCAACCAAAACAACACATTATAACAGAACAAAAGCAACAGTTATGAGAATCCAGCTTTCTTCTAGTAAGCCGGATAATAGAGATTTTCAAAAATATGGAATATAATACCACTCTTTTCACTTTTAGAACTATAGTTATTTTGTTCTAGAATTATAGTTATTTTGCATAAAAATATTATTTATGTTAACATGTGATGGTTTTAATTATTGTTATTTTCAAGTGAATTAATAAATAATTAAATATTTATCACTTTAAATTTCTACTACAGCAAATATGTAGAGATGTTACCCAGATAAACAACATCTATTTAGGGTGCTCAGTTTTTAAGAGTGTAAAGGGAACCTGCTAGCAAAAATTCGAGAACCAGTGGTCTAGTGGATAGATTGCCAGAGTAGGGGTCCTTTTACTATACTTTTTGCCTCTATGCAGAGCTTTTTACCTTGGAAGAGCTACATATCCTCTAAGGCTCTCACTTCTTCTATTAAACAAGGGGATACTAGTAGACCACCTCTAGCATCTCTCCCAGCTAAAAATATAAGATGCCATCATTTCTCCCATCAAGTTGTTTGGTCTCCCTTAGTTTCCACATCTATAGAATGGAATCATGACAGGGTCATAGACTAGAGATGGACAGAACCTAAGAGTTCATCTAGTCCAACTACCATCATTTTACAGATGAGGATACTGAGGCCAAGAGAACTTGATGGACTTGCTCAGAATCGGGCTACTAATAACTGACAAAACCAAGATTCAAACCACCATCCCCTGACTTCAACCCCAGTCCCATTTCCACTATTTGTTGTTCAGTTCTTTTAGTTGGTTCCAACTCTTTGTGACCCTATTTGGGGTTTTCTTGGCAGAGATACTGTAGTGATTTGCCATTTTCTTCTCAAGTTTATTTTTTTACAGAGGAGGTGTGGAGGCAAATAGGGTTAAATGACTTACCCAGGGTCACACAGCTAGTAGTGTCCAAGACCAGAATTGAACTCAGGTCTTCTTGACTCCAGACCTAGAACTCTACTTTGCCACATAGTTGCCTCATTTCCATTATACTATAATAATATCTCTTTCCTGGGTTGTTGGTGAAAACAAATGATAACACATATTTATAAACTTTATACTATAAATATATTTATTAAATCTAATTATATAGTATAAATGTATATTTATTTTGTAGTATATATTTTCATACATTCATTCATTCTCTCTTTTCTCAAAATTCATTTAAATAAGTATTAAATAAACTAACCTAGGTACAAGGCCCATGGATTAATGGATTGATAGTTCTGTGGGACAGAAAGAATAATGATTATAACAAATCATGTTTATATAGTTCTGTGAGGTTTGCAAAGATCATTAAATACAATTTGCTACTTTATCCACATTAGTTGTGAGACTGGTACTACAATTATCACTAATTCCATTTTTCATATGCAGAAACTGAGTCTGAGAGTTTAGATGACTTTCCTGAGGTCACCCAGCTAGTAAGTATGAGGTTAGGATTTGTGCTTAGATCTTCTTAAAACCCTAACTGCAGCACACTGTTGACTATATAAGACATTGTCTCTCTCTTCACATACCCTTATAGTTTTGTTCTTTTAATATTTCTCTTTGGGCATCCAAATATCCATTGGGAATGTTGAACTCAATACATATTCTTCATTTGCAAAGATCAGGGAATTCTTAAATTCAGTTAGAAAGAAGAAAGATGAAAATGCTCCTTTCCCAGATGTTTTCATTATTATTTCTTTTATAAACAAAGACACTGTCTTACTAAGGTAGAATAAACATTTAATGTTATTCATTAAGGCAGAAATATTTGAGCCTGGTCCAGTATGTGCTCTCAGGTACAAACCATTCGTGTTGGGTTTCTGTAGTAGAAGACAATATGGATCTATTGTAGAAAGACGGATCTCTGGGGAATCATTGTCTAGATCAGAGTTTTTCAAAATTATTTAGACTGCTGCCCCCCCCTTTTTTTTAAGCAATCGGGGTTAAGTAATTTGCTCAAGGTTACATGGCCAGTTATTTCTGGGTGTGGTGCTGAGTATCAGAGCCCAGATTTGATCCTCAGGTCATCCTGACACTAGAGCCGGTGCTCTTACTCACTGTGCTACCTGGCGGCCCCGCTGCCACCTTTTTAAAAAAAAATATTCAGCGTCCCCCTGGAAATCTACTCTCTTAATTTTTTTTTTAATTTGTGTCATTTCAAAAAATATATGGGGGCGACTAGGTGGTGCAGTGGGGCGGCTAGGTGGCGCAGTGAGTAGGTCGCTGGCCCTGGAGTCAGGAGGACCCGAGTTTGGATCTGGCTTCAGACACTTAATACAAAAAAGCTAGCCATGTGACCTTGGGCAAGTTACTTAACCCCAACTGTCCTCCAAAAAGCAATAAATAAATACATACATAAATACACATTTTAAAAAATGATGTATCAGGGCGGCTAGGTGGCGCAGTGAAATAGAGCACCAGTCCTGGAGTCAGGAGGACCTGAATTCAAATCCAGCCTCAGACACTTGACACACTTACTAGCTGTGTGACCTTGGGCAAGTCACTTAACCTGAATTGCCCTCCAAAAAGCAAAAAAAAATATATTTCTTAGATTTAATAATTTATTATAAATTTATAGGCTTTTTCCTGCATTGAAATTTTGATGATGTAATGTATTATGTGACTATATAGTATTATATTGTAAACAGCTCATTACAAGCACATATTCCTACTGATGCATGCTGAACTCTGGACTATATGAGACAGACTAGCCTGCCAACACTTGCTTCTTAAGACCTGTCAGAGGAGTAGACCATTGATCTGCTGTAACTTGCATTTTGTGGGTTTATTTGGAAAATAACATGATCACTATAACTTTAACTCTGTTACACAATAAACATGTACAAATGTTTTCTCAAATTTTTCTTCTTCTTTCCTCATGCTTCCACTGCCCCCTTATTTTTATTCAACGGCCTCCCCACAATTGAACCTGAGGTTACTACCATTGCCCCTGGATTGACCCAGCACCCCTGAGGGGGTAGTATTGTCCTCTTTGAGAATCTATGGTAGGTGATCTGACTCTACCACTGTAGACTTTGTCTTTATGGAGGGCAGAGTATGATAATCTTTCCAAATATGATTTGCACAGGACAAAACCTTGGAAAGTGGACCTTGCTTTTACTCTAAGACTGGTGGGTAGGTCCTTAAGACTTGGAGTATAATCCTACCTGGAACTGGGACTGTTGGTTGAAGATTAGAACCAGATAGCAGGAGTTAGGCTGAATTGTCTGGCAGTTCAGCTCCTGGTGTCTTAGGGTCCCTGACTTCCTTTAAGCTCATCTTCTGCAGAAGGTGCATGCTTACTGGTCTTCCCCCAACTGTGCATGCTTTCCCCCTGAGATTATTACTGTGTACATATCTTAGGGATAGCTAAGTTTTTGTTGTTCTCGCTGTTGTTATTTTTTATGGATTTGCTTTTGTTTTATGTATTCTTTCCTCCATTAGAATGTGAGATTCTCCAGGGAAAGAAGACACAGTTTTTACTTTTCTTTTTTTCTCAGGCACCTATCAGAGCACCTGGAACAAAATTAGGTGCTTAACAAATACTAGTTAATTGACTAACTGAACTAGCTCTAGAAGAAAAGAGGACAATATGGGAAGTTTTTAGTTTAAAGATGTGGATAAAATGCAGAACTTCAAATCAGGAAGAAATGGATTCAAATCTTGACTCAGAAGCTCTGTCACCTTGGGCAAACCATTAAACAGTCTTAGCCTCCATCTTTTAGAGGATGTGTAAAATGGGGATGATTAAACCGCCTACCTGATAAAATTGTGCTGAGGCTTAGGATGAGAGATCATATAGGTAAAGCAGTTGTAAACTTTAAAGATACATAAAGCTGATGCACTATTAGCTATTCTTGTTAAGCAGCATCAGAAAGAATGGATCATGGATCATGACATGTTGGATTGTTGACTTGTCTTTGACCTTTTGTTGTTGTTTTGTCTTGTCTTTTTAATGTTGTCAAGAGTAAATTGAGAATTAAAAAACCATCTAATGTTGCTGTGTAATAAACAGAGGATAGGAACAGGGATTGGAGATCTAAGTTTATTGGTATCAGGAACTCCCAGGATGAGGAACCACTCTCAACCAATGTGGGTTGACGCTTCTCTAATACGTAGTTTTCAATAGGGGAGCAAAAGCAAAGTGTTTAGGGGCATAATGAATACTTTTAAAAAAAATAACTAATCCCTTGACTGATGTTACACTAACTGCCTAAAATTCCCAATTTGGGCTTTGTAAATTTTTTAACAGTGACACTACAATTTGAGTCAGGGGTGTAAAATCTTGGTAAAGTTCCAGTTGACTTCCAGCAACAGCTTGTCCCCTTGTAGTCCATATAAATGGTATAAAATTACCATTGTCCCAGCAATAGTTACTAAGTTTGCCTTCTTAGTGAGTCTGGGGTTATAAGAGGGAGCAGATACCAAATGAAGAGTCTTATTTCAGGCCCACTTATATCTGGTGAGGAATTCTAAGGAGACACACTGTATTCCCAGGGTGAATGATAAAAATATTTAATCCCCCCTTGTTGTGCCTGTATTTTTCCTTTAGTTTTCTCTGGCAGTATTCAATCCTTCATCCATTAGCATAGTCCCAGAACATGCTGTGACTGCACTTTACAACCTGAATCTGGTTCATGATTGACTCAGGTTAGGAAAGGGGAGCTGGCCTGTGATTCTAAGAGAAACAAGATATGTGAGGGGGCCACTGGAAAATTTGCAGGATGCTGGTGAGAGAAATTTGCTCCAACTCAATGACATGATTTGTGAAACTAGAACTGGGTCCCATTTCAGGTCAGGGAGAATGTCTACAGTCAGAATTCAAATGAAAATGTGAAGCAGTTTTTGAATTTTGGTTGCTCTATCCACTTAGCATTGTTGGAATGAGGTGACATTTCTGGAGTTTCTTTAGATCTTTCCAGAATATTGCTAATAGAAACAATGCCTGTGGTTTGCTAAAGATTTAATTGGATCTCTTTGGAACTAGAGTAGAGACCACATGTCACAAGGGAAAGAGAGCTGGGTCTCTAGTCAGAGGACCTAGATTCAAACTCTGCCTCTTGTCCTTCCTCTCTGGGTGACCTCATTTTCCTAATTTGTAAAATGGAGTTGCCTTTCCTCTATATGGTCCCTGAGTTTTCTTCCAGGTCTGGAGACCACATGGCTTTAAAAAGTCAATATTTTCTCTTCACTAGGACATAAATCTCCTTAGAATAATTATTTCGGGCTATTCTTCCCATATGTTCTCATGTTATACCCATGGTAAGGGGAAGGAAGAAGAGAAAGGAAAAAGCAATGAGCATTTCTAGAGTTCCTACTATGTTCCAGGCAGTGTGCAAAGTGCTCTACAAGTGGGAAAAAGATAGCACCCACTTCCCAGGGTTGTTATGAGGATTAAGTGGGAAAATAATGGTAAAGCATTTAGCTTTACATTTCATCCTCATAGCCACCCAGAGAGGGGATGATGATGATGATGGTGGTGGTGGTGGTGATATTGATGATGACGATTATGATGATATAACAACAAACTACAACAACAATCATTTAAAAACCCTTTCTATCGAATGTAGCTATGTAGCAGGTACATTGTTAATCACTTTACAAATATTATCCTATTTGATCCTAAAAATGACCCATCCAGGCAATGATAATAACTATTAATAATAATAACAAACATTTATATGGTGTCTACTATGTACTATGCACTGTACTAAGTGCTTTACAAATATTATTTCATTCAATCTTCACAACTCAGCAAGTGTAATAATAAATAATAATAACTGATATTTTTCTTTTGGAAGGGGAAAGGCAGGGCAATTGGGGTTAAGTGACTTGTCCAAGGTCACACAGCTAATAAGTGTGCCAAGTGTCTGAGGCCAGATTTGAACTCGGGTCCTCCTGACTCCAGGGCCAGTGCTCTGCATTAGATTCTTTACAAATACCTCATCTTATCCTCACAAAAAACCAAGTGAGGTAATAGTAATAACAACTAACTTTATATACCACTTACTCCATGTCAAACACAGCACTGGTGTACAATTATTATCTCATCTGATCCTCACAACAACCCTGGGAGGTAGTTGATATTATCATCCAAATTTTACAGATGAGAAAACTAAGGCTAACAGTTTCAGGGACTTGCCCAGGGTCACACAGCTAGTGAGTGTCTGAGGCTTGATTTGAACTCAGTTCTTCCTAACTCTACTGCACTACCCACCTTACCTGCCTCCCATGGTCTTCCAGTGAATTTTGGTGTTATTTCCTGTAGTTTGACACACATTTTATAAGGATTAAACTGGAGAGAAAAGCATTCCCTATCCCACTGGTGTTCCATTTTTGACCCCCTGTGTAATTTTATTTCCTCAAGTGGAATGATGTGAAAAGGGAGGAAGCGACACAAGAGACGACCCACATTTTCCTAAGTAATGAATGTGTGCATTAAAGTAAAAAGAAGCACACATTGTGCCTTGTGACCACGCTCTGTCTTCCTTCGTCCCCTTCAGCCCCATCACTAGGAAAAAACAAAGCTCAGCGGTAACCCAGAGTGCCATTGGTTGACTTTTTTTTTCTCTTCTGCCTTCCCTCGGGGGTCCAAAATGCCAACACAGTTGAGATCCTGAAATAAGTGATTTATAACTAAAATGGCCCTCTGCAGTGAAAGGTCTATGAGAGACTGGAGAATTTATTTGCTGAGTTACTATGCAAATTTCACAATTAAATCTTAACTCAGCTCCTGAGGGAATATCAAGGATTACTGAAGGAAAGGGGCTTTGACACGATTAAAAAAAAAAAAGGAAAAGGAAGGAGAGAAAAGAAATAGCAGGCTACCTTCTTCCCCTCGGTGTCTCCATAGCAAATAGTGGTTGGGAATTACTATAAAGAATATCTAATGGGGTAGGGAACAGGGAAAACACAATGAGAGAAAATGGGGGGGGGGGGGGGGATCCTGAAAATCCTAAATCTGTCCCTTTGTTTGTTTGTTTGTTTTGGTCAAACCAAATTAGTGAATTTTTCTTCAAGGCCTTATTTGAACTTTATATTCCTCACTACAGCAGGCAGCCTGGAGTGAAATAAAATCACGCACATCCAATAAATTTACCACCATCTTCTCCTTGATTTTTTTCTTATCATGTCCTCCCTTTTCCTTTGCAACAAACCAGCTTCCCCTGGTTGGGCTGAGCTGAACCATTCATTCCCTCAGCCCCTCATTCTAATCCTGGAAGTCTGAGCAGGAGACTTGTGTTTTGACAGGCAGTCTCCTGGGTCTCCCCTCTGAAAAGGCCAAAGCTCCCTGTGCAGCAGCTATCCTGGCCTTGAAACCGGAGACAGAGCTATTCTCTTTCCTCTACTGCATGCCAATAGGCAGAACTCAGTCCTCTCCTGCACACGGCTCCCAGGCTTCCTTGTGGTTGTCTATAGAATAGCAATCGACAAAACTGGGATGTCTGCCTTTGCCCGTGCTAATGTCCCTGCACCTGGCCTATTGATAACCCATGTTGGCAGGACGATAGCACCTAAGGCAAACAGTATTTAGGGATTGCAGCATCTCACAGCCCTTAATGTGACACCAAGCACTCATCCCCCTCTCTCTATTTAGTTAACACTCCCTGAAGGACGGCAGACTTGTCCTTGCTGGAAACTCATAGTGCCATGACAACGACCCTTTGCTCATTAGGTTAGTTTTATCTTTAAGAAAAAAGCCCCTTTTATTTTCCAGAAAAGAATGAGCACAGAGGCCAGCTACACATGGCTGCCGGCTATTAATCAACAGGCTAGTAATGAGGCAGGGTAGGCTTGTTTGTGTTTTGGAGAATGCGGGAGTAAGGTGGACAAATTCTGCTGAACCTGGTCTTTGGTGTCCTCCTTTCTCCAGCCTCTCTCCTGGAAACAAGAAATAGTCCCTGAAAATCCTTCCATATATTCTTATAAAGGCTCTGGCCTGGGGCCCTTCTTGGTTCTGCTTGGAGTCAAAGATGCCTTCTAGGATATGGCCTGGGAAAGGGGCAATTAGGGAAAACAGGTGCAGTAAGCCACAAAAGGTAATATTTGTGCAAAAGAGGGAGAACCAAGGTATCTCTTTCTCATTGATGTGTCATAATTTAAATGGAGTAGCAAAAGACTTAGAGTTTCTTTTTTCTTTTTGGAGGGCATTTGGGGTTAAGTGACTTGCCCAAGGTCACATGGCTAGTTTTTGTGTTAAGTGTCTGAGGCTGGATTTGAACTCAGGTCCTCCTGACTACAGGGCCGGTGCTCCAGAGCCACCTAGCTGCCCCTGTTTTTTTTTTCCCCTTAAAAATTTGGCTTTGGTTTGATTTGCCTATGGATAATGTCAGAGATAGCTTGAGTTAGTGGTTTGAATGTTGAGCTCAGTCATAAAGTCCTTAGTGAGAATCCTCATTCTGACATTGACTAGCCATGTGACCTTGACAAGTCACTCAATTTCAAGGTAACTCTAAAGGACTTCCCCGGTAGAGAAAGGTCCCATTTCTGATGATCCTCACACTGAAGGAAATCATAGATTATTCCTGTGGCAAATAAAGAAAAAGGATGGAGTAGGACCCAAATAGAAAGGATAGCGCTGCCCACCTTTATTATTAACCAAGGATGTTCTCAGCCTTTTCACACCAGGAAAAACATGAGGAAATACACAGAAATCTGAAAAGATCTTTCATGAAATAATGACAAGGGAAAAGAAGACATCGTGCACACAGGGTCATATAAAATGAAAAGTGGATGAATAAGAATGGACAAAGAAAGTCATTATGGACATCTTATGATTCCCTTTTTTCTTTTTGTGAATTGGAAAGGGGTGCAAAACAATGGGATTTTTAATGTAAGTAATGCCCAGTGAGAAAACTCCCTTTACCAAAGCACTTTCCATTAGCTTGGTATCTTATAGTCTTAGTTGCCTGGGATACTGAGAGGTCAAGGGACCTTAAAGGGACACAGAAAGTGGAGGTCAAAGGTAGAACTTGAATGGAGATTTTCTTAACTCAGAGGTAAACTCTCTACCTCATCTTACCTCTATGCATTTATTTAAATATAAATAGCGGTAGAGCAGGTTTGTTTATTTTCCATAATATTTATTATGTTATTCATAGTAAAGCATGTATTATAAAGCAAAGTATTTTAAGGAATCTTTGAAATTCTGCTTTTTTTTAAACTCCTCACCCTATAACAAAGGTAGGTTTTACCATTTTAGAACCTGGCATAAAATTATTTTTTTTAATTTTATTTTTTAATTTATGGAATAAAATGAGCATTTCCATAACAGTTTAATTTAAAAAAAAGATGATTGCACATGATACTGCAATTCTATTATGTACAACTTGCTATTCCTTTTTTTAATTTTTTGCTTTTCAGAGGGGGGAAGGTAGGGCAATTGGGATTAAGTGACTTGCCCAAGGTCACATGGCTAGTTTTTTTTTGTGTTAAGTATCTGAGGCTGGATTTGAACTCAAGTCCTCCTGACTCCAGGGCTGGTGCTCTATTCATTGCTCCACCTATCCACCCCACTGTTACTTTTAAATATATAATAAAGTTATTATGTAAGTTTCTTTTTTTTTTGCAGCAGTGCTATAAGAAATTATGAACTCCATGATCTTAGAAAAACTTGTCATAAATTTATATGACCTTTGAAACTTCCTCTTTAATATTTTAAGCTATGTTTTTAGGGGCTGAAGAGTACAATAGCAAATACAGATAAAACTATAATTAAGGTGAATTAATACAGGAATTAGGATCTTGTCAATCTGTAATATCCTTTAACAGAGGTAGGTGATTAATGTAGACTTTTCTATCTTGGGCAACCAGCAGAGCTCTCTTAAAGAGCAAACTCTTTCAACTTCCTCCCCAGAGTAAACATGGGAATCTATATAAAAGTGTTGGCGCCTTTTCTGGGGACATTTGCCTTTGAGGACTGCTGTAAATAAGCCACACAACTCAAAGAAGGTGGGAAGCATCAAGCTGTTTTGAGTAGAAATATTTATAATACATATTTAGATGTCTCAGATTTGTAGGGCCCTTTACACTTTGTAAATGGTGCTGCTTTGTGGAGTTAGATGACCTGGATAAAATTCCTGCTCTCATATTTGCTTCCTATATGACTTTGGGCCAGTCATTTAATCTCCATGAGCCTCTGTTTCCTCATCTGTAAAATGAAGAGGTTGGATTAAATCATTGATTTGCAAACTTTTTGCCCTCAGAACATTTTTTTTTCTCTTAAAAATCATTGAGGACTCTCCACAAAGCTTTTGTTTATGTTGGTTATTTCTGGGGTATGCTAGAGTCAGCTTGAAGTATCTCACAAAATACAGTTGTTAAATTTTCAGGATGAGCATTTACATTTTAAATATTGACAAAAGATGCAAATGTTGATGGCTTTTGTTTTTGTTTTTGGGATTCACTAGATTTAAGAAAATGATGGAGAAAAATAGTGCAGATTAAATAAAAAGTGCGTCATGTATACATTTCCCCCTTCCCCTCAGAGAGCTGGCTGTTAAACATTCACCGGCATGCTCCTGGTTGTATCTATTGGTTTTACTATATTAGAAATTAAAACATCACAGAATTATTATGAAAATAGTTTTCATTTCACAGACCCCCCTAAAAGGCTCTCAGGAACCCCAAGGGACCCCCAGCTTACTCTGTGAGAACCTCTGGAGTACATGATTTTCAAGGATCCCCTCCAACTCAGAATCTCCAATCCTGTAACCTAATGATCTCTTTTGATGCTTACAACAATTCTTTGGAGTAGGCACAAAATGATTTAGCAGCCCCATTTTATTCTATTTATTTATTGTTCTTTATTTCTTAAATTAATTTACTTGTTTACTTTTAGTTTACAAGATTCAGTTCCCCAATCTCTTGAATTTCAAGTTTTCTCTCCTTTGGCAGCATGCAATCATAGGATCTGCAAATACCTTCACATTGAACATTAGTCAGGTTGTAAAAAAGAATTATGATGATGGAACAAACAATGGGAAAGAGGAAACAAAACAAAACAAGAAAAAGAAAGAGAGCAGGCAGTTGGCTTCCATCTGCGCTCCAGCTCTGTAGTTCTTTCTCTGGATGTGGATATCTCTTTCTATCACGAGTCTTTTGGTTGTCTTCTAACCTTGCATTGCTGAAAAGAGCCCAGTCTATCAAAGTTGGTTGTCATACATACATTGTGTCTGTGATTGTGTACAAATGTCTCCTGGTTCTTCTCTTCTCACTCAGCATCAGTTTGTGTAAGTCTCTCTAGGTTATTATGAAGTCTGTCTGCTTCTCATTTCTTGTAGCACAGTAGAATTCCATTACATTCATATATAACAACTTGTTTAGCCATTCTCCAGTTGATGGGCATCCCCTTGATTTCCAGTTCTTTGCCACTACAAAAAGAGCTGCTATGAATATTTTTGTACGTATGAGGCCTCTTCCCACTTCTACGATCTCTTTGGGATACAGCCCTAGAAGTGTTATTGCTGGGTCAAAGAGTAAGCACTTATTTATTGCCCTTCGGGCATAGTTCCAGATTGCTCTCCAGAATGTTTGGATCAGTTCACAACTCCACCAACAATGCATTGTCCCAATTTTTCCACATCCTCTCCAGTATTTATCATTTTTCTGTTTTGTCATTTTAGCCAATCTGACCAGTGAGATGTGGTCCCTCAGACTTGTTTTGATTTGCATTTCTCTAATCAATATTGATTTAGAGCATAGTGTCCCCATTTTAAATAGAGGGATATTGAGACAGAGATCAGGATGCTTATGAAATGTTCACCTTGCAAAGGAGTTTTGGAGATGATTCTGGACCTGACTAGTAAAATACTGGCCCTTTCAACCAGATCATCAACCCCCTGTCTTTACCACTTACTGGCAACCAGAATTTCTACTAGGTATTTCAAAGCAGTATGAACAAATTGTGAAAAATAACAATGAAAAAACCAGAAACTCAGTGCATAAGAAATTTGTTGTTCAATCATTTTCTTCTTCTGTTCATCTTATAGATGAGGAAACTGAGGCAAATAAGATTAAATGACTTGTCCAGAGTCACATAGCTAGGAAGTGTCTGAGGTCAAATTTGAACTCAGGAGGAAAATTTTTCCTGACTTCAGGCCACACACTATGCACTGTGCCGTTTACTTACCCTAGCTGTTTCCTAAGAAAGGAAGAGTGCCCAATAAGATCTCACCCCTCTCTCCAAAAAATGTAAACGGTGGAAATGCACACATTGTGAAAAAAAAATGTCAACAAGGGATTTCACTATACTTTGCATTACTTAAGAAGAGAAGGAATAATGATATTAATTTCATATTGTGCAGGTATTTGAGATACCTTGCAGAGTGAATGTCTTTAGCCACAGGTATTTGCTGGGAGTAAGAATAGTCTCAATAGCCCTGATCCTCCTATTTACTCTTGATTTGAACAAGGCCCCGGGTATTAGAATTCCTTCCTGTCACATTTTCATGGGTCTCATTTATCTTAGGCTGAGATACATTGACAGAGATGAGTTGTAACTGTTTCCTGAGATTCAGGCTTTAGAGTTATTAAGGGCCCTTAAACATCATCTAGTCCAAGACCTTAATTTCACAGATGAGGAAATTGATGCCCAAAATGATTAAGTGACTTGCCTAAGGTCCTATGGGTAGTATGTTGTAATGCTGGTGTTTAAACCCAGGTCCACTGACTCTAAATTCTTGGCATCATGCCACTTTGGTATAGAAGCTCAAACTGTGAAGGAAATTGGGCTGAGCTTGTTTGATAGAGAAGTCAGGGTCTGATAATTAAAGAAAATGAAATTCAAAAATATGTTAAGTATGTCTTTTATTTCTGGCATACTTTTCCCATAAGAACCCTCTTTGTATGACCTGAGTAAGTGATCTAATTTGCTCTATGTTGAAAGTTGAGTTATTATTTGTGTAGTATATTATGTTTATATGAAATGTGGGACTAAAAACTTGGCAGAAGGAAATAAAAAACATGAAATGATGGAACACTGACTTAGAGGTAAAAGCAGGAAAATGGAAGCCTGGAACCTGCCTAGAGAAGAGTGGCCACAGTTGCCAAGAAGTTGAAGGAAGCTATGTGATTACTTCCTGGATGGCTTAATGGATAGAGCACCCATACTGGAGTCAGGAAGACCTGAGGACAAATCTAGCCTGAGACACTTAGTAGCTGTGTGAGTATGGACAAGTCACCTAACCCTTTGGCTTCAGTTTCCTCATCTGTCAAATGAGCTGGAGAAGGAAATGGCAAACCACTCCAGTATCATTGCCAAGAAAACGCCAAATGGGGTGATAGAGAGTTGGACATGACTGAAAATAACTCAACAACAACATATGATAAGTTGAAGTTATATGATTAGAGGCACCTACTTGTTATAGTGGCTAGATTACTGGGCTTGAAGTCAGTGATACCTGAGTTCAAATCCTACCCAATACACTTGTACAGTGTGTGAGCATAGGAAATTTAACTTATCTCAGCCTCAGTTGTCTCATCTGTAAAATGGGAACAATAATAGCATCTCTCTCTCTCTCTGTCTCTCTCTGTCTGTCTCTCTGTCTCTCTCTGTCTGTCTCTCTGTCTCTGTCTCTGTCTCTCTCTGTCTCTCTCTGTCTCTGTCTCTGTCTCTCTCTCTCTCTCTCTCTCTCTCTCTCTCTCTCTCTCTCTCTCTCTCTCTCTCTCTCTCTCTCTGTCTCTCTCTCTCTCTTTCTCTCTCTCTGTGTCTCTCTCTGTCTCTCTCTCTCTCTTTCTCTAGGCTGTTTTAAGTACCAAATAAGACAATGTGTGCAGCACTTTGAAAACTTCAAGGGCTGTCTATAAATGTTAGCTATGATTATCATACTGTAAAAATTAGTTGAAGCAGCGAGGGGCATTTAAGCTGCAAAATATAAGATTTAAGGCAAAAATGATAGTGACTTTTAAAAATTTGATATGCTATCATACAGAAGGATTATGTTTATTCTTCTTGGCCTCAGAAGGCAAAACTAAGACCAATGTGTGGAGATTGAAGGGAGACATATTTTGGTTTAATTTTAAAAAATTCTTAATAATCAGAACTATCCCTATATCAAAGCAGCTGTCTCAAAAGGTTGCAAGTTTCTAGAATCTGGAGTTCTTGAAATTCAGGGGAGATGGCCCTTGTCAGAAGCACTACAGAGGTGATTGATGCTTCAGGAGTAGTTGACCCCTAAGATCATTTCCTATTTATCCTGTATTCGCCTTGTTTGTAGATTCTGAATTCCTTGAAAGTGGGAATTATCTTTTGCCTTTCTTTGTATCTGTAGCACTTAGCACAATGCCTGGAAGATCATTGGTGCTTAATAAATGTTTATTGACTGATTGACTGCTGAAAACTGACATGGACAGAACTCTTGGCTATCATGAGAAGACCAAAGTTTTAGTACTAGCTTTTTTACTTACCACCTATGTAACCTTGGGTCAGAATAATAGTACTCCTTATTTCTATCAAATGAGATCCAATGATATAATAGGTCTATAGCACTTTGCAAAGCCTTGCTTTATAAATACTAATTACTATTATTATTGTAACTGTTATTGTGCTATGGTTCCTTAAGGTTTAAAAAGGGCTCCCCTCACAGCCTTCTGAGCTATCAAGAACAAGTATAATGGTTTCCAGTTTATAAGACGGGGAAATTGAGGCTCAGTTAAGTGACTTTCCAAGTTATCAAGTTTAAAAGTATCAGAACCAAGATTCAGACTTGGATTTCCTGGTTCCCAACCCAATATTCTTTCCAATATATCAGTCTCCTAAGTCA
Source organism: Petaurus breviceps papuanus (assembly GCF_028583685.1). Classification (NCBI taxonomy): domain Eukaryota; kingdom Metazoa; phylum Chordata; class Mammalia; order Diprotodontia; family Petauridae; genus Petaurus; species Petaurus breviceps. Next base: position 1,276,676 of record NW_027187345.1, read on the forward strand.
CTTCTCCCTTGGCTCCTTTTTCCTTATCTGTAGAGCAACAGGATTGGACTAAATGATCGCTAACAGCTGCACAAGTTGATGGGTTTTGGGAAACTATCTGTGAGATTTCTTTAGCCAGTACTGACCTTTACACTTTAATGAAAACTACTTGCAGCTAGAGGGATTTTTTTTTAGTTTAGTCTAACCTTAAGTAAAACCTAACAACTAAATTAACCATTTTGGGGAAGAAACTAGATTTGTCATGGGAATATTGGCAAAATCCAACCTTACAGATTTGAAGATCCAGGCTATTAGAAACCAATCTAAATAGCAATCTTACAGCCATGGTTTCAATAAGGATATGCAAGAATGTTAAACAGACAGATATATAAAGCAAGAGACAGCAAAAGATAGATAATAGCTAATAACCTATGTCTGTCAAGTCTTGGCCAACTTTCTAGGGCTTCAGAAACTATTTCACCTGTCATTTATCAGGTATAACTTAAAACAGAGATAGGGATAATTTTGTATATTACCATGCATGTCTATGAACAACTCTGCTGGCTGAATTCCTATGTTTGCATGCATGTTGGTCAGATTCCAGGACTTCTGATCAAAGCGGGAAATGTAGTCTAGCCCAGATGAATCCAGTCATCAAGAAACTTGAATTCTGATCTCACCTCTACTTTGCTATGTTACCTTGGACAAGTCATTTAATCTTGCTGGCCTCACTTACCTCATCTGTAAAATAAGAGTTATCACAATTGCCTCCTGGTGGTTGTGACCATCCATCTTCTCTTTTGATTTTATACTGTCTGACTTAATGAGGCTCCTCTTAAACATCAAATCCCATGGGTTCAATGATCACTGATATATATGTATACATATGTACATATACACACATATCACACACATACACAACACACATATACACAATACACATATACATGCACGTGTGTATTATATGTGCATGCATATATATATTTATGTGTATGTGTTTATGAATGTGTATATATATATGCCATACACATATATATCTATTTTGTTGTTGTTCTTTCATGTCTGACTCTCTGTGACCCCACTGACTATTTTTTTCTATGGAGTTTTCTGGCAAAGATACTGGAGTGGTTTGCCATTTCCTTCTCCAGTGAATCACTGTGTTGCTGTTGCTGTTTTCCTAGAGCTTCTTGCTGTGACCTGGACATCTTGGGTAGCCCGGCATTGCATACCCTATAGTTCCATTGAGCTATGCAAGGCTCTTTGTCACAAGGCAGTGATCCAGGAGAGCCTTTTTTAAGCAAACTGGTTGAGTGACTTGTCCAGGATCACACAGCTAGTGTCTGATACTGGATATATGTGTATAAATGTATGTATATATATGTATGTGTATATATACACACATACACACATGTTGTTGAGTCACTTCAGTCATGTCTAACTCTTTGGGGTTTTCTTGGCAAAGATACTAGAGTGGTTTGCCATTTCCTTCTCCAGCAACATTTTACAGCTGAGGAAACTGAGGCACACAGGGTTAAGTGACTTGCTCAGGGTCACAAAGTTAGTAAGTATCTGAGGCTAGATTTGAACTCAGGTCTTCCTGCCTCCAGGTCACCTGAGCTATATCCACTGCACCACATAGCTGCCCTTCTTATACTTTACTCCACTCTACACGTTCCATGAGCCAGTTACAGCTGTTTCTTGCACATAACAGACCATCTCCCATCTCTATGACTTTGCAGTGGCTCTGCCTATACCAGGAATGCTCTTCCTCCTCAAATTCCTGGATTCCTTCAAAATGCAGCTCAAATACCATCTTCCATGGATCTTCCCCATTTTCCCATCGCTGGTGCTATCCCTCCAATGTGAATTTCCATCTCCTCTGTATATTCCTGATAGGTATCTAGTTATTATGTATCTCTCTGCTCACAACTTCTTGAGTCCCTTGACCTGATTTTTCGCTTTTCGTTGTATCTCTACCACTTAGCATGGTGCCTGCTGCCTACTTGGGTATCAGTAAAAGCTTGTTGACTGACTGAAAGTGCTTTGTAAAGTCTAGCAGTGTAACATGTATAAATGGGGAGAGGGAAAAGGGAAATGAAGTCTGCAAGGGATGGACAGTTAATTATTCCTTAGGTTCCCCAGGATCTCTGTCCATTCAGTCCCCCGTGGGAGTACTGTACGTGTGGTCCTGCATGTGTTTTGCTAACAGGGGCATCTGGGGACAAGAAAGAAAGAGAGAGATCGTGCACATGTACATGTGTTTATGAATGCAAGGGGGACAACCTTTTATTAGGCAACAGATATGCTGAGTTTCAGGTTTACATTACCAGGAGACTTGGAGAGCTTGAAACTCAGCCTAACTAGGTCTGCCAATGGCCTCTAATGAAAATTTCCATTTGGAGAGACTAGATGTTGACTTGGCATGACACCAAGCAAGCAGCCTGCTGCAAAATTTTACACCAATTGTATTTCTCCTAATTAAACCCTGTCTGACCTCAGCATTAAGAAACAATTTGTTTCAGGATATAACCAGCACACATAAGCAATTACATTCTGTTTGCCCCATTAGCATTATTTGGCTCCTTTGCTATCCAGGGCTGCTACTGTAGCAAATGCTTCTCAAAGCCAGAGCTATAAAAAGCCTTGAGTGTTTGGGTTTTTTTCCCCCAGACTAAGAATATCATCATATTTTAGCCAAGCCAAAGACTCTGGGAACAGTATGCTGCCGTATTTATTCTAGGGGGTGGTGGGGGGAGTAAAGAACAGGAATACTTCATATGAGCCTGAAGCTTTTTTAGTTGCTCTAACTTGGGGGGAGAGAACATCCTGTAGAGAAACTAATAAAGTATGAGCTTATTTCAGCCTTGTTATTTTTCATATTCACAGTCAGCTTTTGACCCCTGTACTTCTAAATTGATTGTAGCTGTCAGAATAGGAGAACCTTAGATTGTAGGCCAGGGGCACTGAGCTCTCCTGGCTAAGTATTCATTAGAAAAGGAAAGAATCAGCTGATCAGACCCCTTTAGAAGACAGAGTAATTAAGGAGAGGGAACCCCAATGATTCTTCACAAACCACTCCAAAAGATAAAATCTGTTCAAACTAGATAATAGATTGAGAGTTGGAGTTGTCTGGAGTATATGATTGATAGTTTAAAAGTTGGAAGGATGTCAGAGGAAGGTGATCCAGGTCAAAGCCTTCATTTGACAAGTGAGGAAACTGAGACTCAGCAATGAAATGATTTGCCCATGTTCAGTAAATTTCAGAGACAAGATTTGAACCCAAGACCTCCTCACTCCAGCTGTCTATCACTGCACAGTTCTGATTTCTAATTGCTCCTCTCTGTTCTCCAGACTCACCCAATTCTACATATCAGAAGGGGAAAAAGAGAGGGAGATAGAGGAGGAGTCGGAATTGATGTAGAAAGGAAATAACATGAAATCGAAGAGATTAAAACCTAAAGTGTAGCCTATTAGGGCAAGCAGAATGCTAATTATTTATATCGATAGAGGGCTCTAACTATGCAAATGACTTTTATATATTACCTCATTTCATGCTTATAACAACTCTGTGAAGTGGGCATTACACCTATTTTTATACCTGTTTTGTAGAGGAGGAAACTGGGGTCTGAAAAATTTATTAACTTGCCCGTGGACACATGCATTGTACTGCACTGCCTCAATTAGGTATAAAACGAATAATTTCCAAAGGTGATCTTTTCCCCCTCCATTCCACTCCCCTGACACCATTAGATTGTAAACTCCTTGAAGGCAGGGATTGTCTTTTACTTTTCATTGTATTTCCAGTGCTTAGCACAATTGTCTGGCAAATAGAAGGATCATTGGATTGATTTTAGAGATTCTTGGAAAACAAGTGCTCTATAAATTGGGTGATATTTTGATAATATTTATTATTATCAATTCAAAGATTATTTTGAATATTTTTAGAACAGTTTTCCCCTGTACATAAAGAGCAGCTTCTATTGGCTTACTAAGTCTCATGTGCATTGAAAATAAATCTATGTCAGTATTTTGATGTGTTTTGTTTGGCTGTATTTATCTGATGCCAAGAAAGACTTGGGGGTGGGGTTGAGATTGAGGGGATGGTATTAGAGTTGGTAGGTATCAACAGTTAAATAAAAAAAAAGCAAAGCACATCAATGAAACTTTCAAAATATATACAGAAGAAAATAGAAGGAATTTCAGAAGGCAACAAGGATTAGCGGAGCAAATATTATCAGAAAAACAGAACCGTTGTTCAGTCATTTTCAGTGTGACTCTTTGTGTCCCTATTTGGGGTCTACTTGGCAAAGATACTGGAGTGATGCTGCCATTTCCTTTGCCAGCTTATTTTTATAGATGAAGAAATTGAAGCAAACAGGGTTAAGTGACTTGCCCAGGGTCACCCAACTATTTAGTGTCTATGGCAGAATTTGAACTCAAGTCTTCCTGACTCTGGGCCCAGCACTCTTATCTACTGTGCCACCTAGCTGCAATTTCATTACTACTTTTGCTAATTTAAATATTTGCTTTAAAATCATATATAAAAGAAGTTGACACTTTCACATGCAATCCACTTTTCTTTGTATATAGAAATGTTCTTTTTTTCCTTAAATTTCTAATAAAAATAATTTTTTAAAAAAGCTGTTTACCATCTGAACTGAAAGGTGAGCCTAAAGGGCATGCATTAAAAAATATGCAAGTGGGCTGAAAGGAAACAAGCAAACACTTATTAGGAGAACAAATTAATACACATTCAATTGTAAATTCTTGGTTGCAGTCTTTTGGTATGTGATGCAGCATTGATGTATGATGGCATTTATTAAATACCTAGAAATTCATGTTGCTCATGTTATAGGTGTGAATATATTTACATATATCCATGCACATACACAAATGTATTCCTTCCCCCAAACTATTTTTCATGTCATTTAAATCAAGTTATATGAGTATTGCTGAAAAAACATATGTGTGTTCATGTGTGTATGTAGGTATGTATCTAGTGTGTGTGCACGTATATATTGTGTGTACACAGGTGTTTATATATAAAGATATAATACATATTATATGTGCACATGTATGTATCTATAATGTGTGTGCATGCATATGTGTATGTGTATTATGTTTATATAGAAAATATACAATGCATATTATATATGACATACATGTACATATAACACACACATGTGTGTGTAATGGAAAAGCAGGCATTCATGGATTATTTTCCATGGTAGACTATATATTCATCTCTGGAGACAGGAAGGCAATTAGGTTCATAGCTTAGCTTGCTTCCTGTAGTTCCAAGTCCAAATCCTGCCTTGTAGCCTTGAGCCACAGGCACCCTGGCTTCTCCAGGATTCTCTGATGGGTCAACAAGATGGCTCTGCATCAATCTGTCTCAAACTCTAGACCCACTGGTTTCACCCCAGTACCTGAAACTGAGACAAACAACATGGAACAAGACAAACACCTAAGAGAGTGGGAGGAAGGTATCCCTCTCCATGTTGCAGTTTATGGAAGAGCAGAATCCCCAAAGGTGTTCACCAGTGCCATAGACTTTCACTATCTAAGAGAAATCAAAGCTACAAGTGATCCAAAATGCAACAGCAAATTCCATGGTCTGCATGTTATCAGTGATGATTTGGGCAATGCGTCCCAGCCTCAAAGACGTCTATGCTTGACTAATAAGGTGGAATAATAGCTGGGGGGCCTGAGTTTACGTGGGTAGCCATTGTGAAGAAGATTGAATTAATTTCCTGTTTTTGCTGACCTCCATTTGATGAAAATATTTTCCTTGACATCTTCCTTCCTTATATAACATCAGGAAAAGGAAGAGGGAATGTCTTGTATTAAAAAATAGGGATTAAGACATAGAAAGGAATTCTACTGTGTTTGAAAGGAAGAGTTCAGATCCTATACTATATTTAGCCCCTATATATGGAGTCCCTACATCACCTTTTCTCTTAGTGAAAAAATAAAAATATGATGTTATTTATATATAATTAACTAAAACTATTTAGCTCCTTCTTCATTTGGAATGGCTTAGTTGAGTCTATTTGTGGAAATTGTTGCAAAAAATAAACTTCTGGGTGTGTTTCCTCCTCTGTAAAATGAAGGAATTGAATGAAATGGCCTCTGAGTTGCTTTCTAGTTCTATATCTATAATCCTTGGTCAACTCCTGTGGATTCTATTTTCTTGATACCGATGACTTCCACATCTACATGTACAGCCCTACATCTTCTGTTGAGCTCTATTTCTGAATCACTCTCTGCTTATCGGTCATCTCCATCCATATGCTCCATAGTAACCTCCAACTCAGCATGTCTCAAACAGACACCATTATTTTGCCTACAAAACCTATCCCTCTTCTTCACTTTCCAGTCCCAGTTGAGGGTGCCATTGTCTTTCTATTCATTATGTTTGTGACCTCGAGGTCATTCTCTACCATTCACTCTCATACCCAATATCCAATCAGTTATCAAGTGTGGTCGATTCTTTCTCCACAATATCTCTTGCTCACATCTCCTCTTTACTCATAGTGAGCACCTCAGCTCGGGCTCTCATTAGCCCTTGCCAGAGCTTGTAATGGCCTCTTGTTGGAGGTCTTCATGTTTACTATCTCCTACTTTTTTTTTTTTAAAGCAGTTGGGGTTAAGTAACTTGCTCAAGGTTACGCGGCCAGGTGT
>NW_027187345.1:1283348-1283952 GCF_028583685.1 Petaurus breviceps papuanus
AGGTTACGCGGCCAGGTGTTTCTGGTGGGTGCTGAGTGTCTGAGCCCGGATTCGATCCCCAGGTCGTCCCGACTCTGGGGCTGGTGCTCTTACTCACTGAGCCACCTGGCCGCCCCATATCTCCTACTTTTCAATGTGTCCTTCAGAATGCTTTCAACCCAATGAAAAGATCTGACCTGGTTACTCCCAAGCTCAAGAAACTTCTGTGGCTTATTATTGCCTCAAGGATAAAATACAAACTTCTCTGCCTGACAGTTAAAAAAACCTTTCACAATCTGGCTGCAAGCTCTCCTTCCAGGCTGATCTCAGATGAATACTCCTATCCTCTGCTTTCTAGCCAAACTGATCTACCTGCTGTTCCTGGCATACGGAATTCTTTTTCCTACTTCTGTCTCTTTTCACAAATTGTCATTAGGTAATGTCTCTTTCACTGTACCTCTTGTATTCCCTAGTTCCCTTCTAGTCTTAACTCAAGGGCTACTTCTTAGATGATGCTTTTCCTGATTTCTCCCACTAATCAATGCCCTCCTGTCCTGAAATTCCCTTGCATTTGTATATTTGTATTACTGGTGTGTGTGTGTTTGTATGTGTATGTATGTATACA